>NW_027458128.1:0-140978 GCF_050624435.1 Tenrec ecaudatus | reverse complement strand
CCGTGCCGGTACTTAGAATGAACAAACACACACGCCTGATAATCCTAAGATTTTTACTTACTTCCTGTGATACTCACCTACTTTCAAGGGCACTCCCACCTCACAATCCTAGCCTTGTCTCAGTTAAACTATTCACCCTTTTGTGCGTTTGTTGGTTTTTCCAGAAGTTCTCAAGTTACCAAAGCCCCTAATCCAAGTGTGCCAGCTCCAGGACCACCATCTCCTGGACCACTTCAACCTTATCCATCCTAGCGCTGAGTGGACAACCCCTCCCAGCAGAGCAGGAAGGGTGTGGACCCAAAGCCCCACATCGCCCCTTCTGCCAGCAGGAAGTAGCTAGAGATGTCGTCGCCCAGTACCCCAAAGATTTGGGTCCACATCTCTTCAGGGTGGAAATGTTAGGTAGCTAGCATAGGGACTGGGGTGTCCATTACACATGCTCAGAGGGCCCAGTGAGCGGCCCAGGAAGGAGTGGCACACTGTGCGTGCTCAGAGGTCCAGGTTTCCGGCCAGGAAGGGCAGGTCCACCTGGGTGGGCGCTGCACCTGCATCGACCCACCTAGGCCAAGTATATTCAATTCAGCCACTAGGATCGACCAGGGTTGCCCACCACACCTCCCTAACTCTCCTAAACCTCACTTGGATCACAAACCAGGCTTTGGCGTGAATTCTTTCTCACGCAGAACCAAGGACCGAGGGATATCTGTCCCCAGAGAGATCTGACCAACCCAGGAAAGCTCTTTGGAGGCAGCAGGAGTGGAAGTGAGTGGCTGGTGGATACTGCTCAGATGCATGGCTTTCTGCTTGGAAGGGGTTTTAGTCTCGGCTGTCAGGATCAGAGGAGGTAGTATGTCTGGATCACATAGTATCCATGTCCACAAATGAGCTGCCCATTCCAAAGTCCTGACAGTGCTTTTGGAAAACACTGTGCTTTGGAATGTCACCCCTTGCAGAGGGCAGTGGGAGGGGCTGGGACCCAGGTATGCTGCCCCTTGCTCCCAGTTGCCGGTTTCTGGATCCTGATTATATCTCTCACAGGATCAGTTAGTGGGCTTGTTGTCTGCCTCAGGCTTTGTTCACCGAGGTCCTCCAGCTAGGTGGTGGTGTGTGTGCATGAGCAGAGGCTTCCTGCCAATCCCCCATGAGTTGAAGAGCTCCCCTGGTGTGGGCTCCATAAAAGAGGTGCCCCATACAGCAGGACTACCCAGGAGGGTGGACCCTGCAGGAACCGGAGGGCCATTCCCCCTGTGGAATGACCTCAGAGCCCCGCCTCTCTCACTGTCCAGCTGCCGGGGCTGTGGACCCTAAGCTTCATGCCTCACATAGGATTAGACACAGGGTGAGGCGACTGCAGCACCTGCTTTTGCTGGTCTAATCCAGCCTGAGATATTCCTAGCATCAGCCCTCTGCCAGGGTCTTTTTTTTTCTCTCCTTTTATAGGGGCTCATACAACAATAACCACAATACGTGCAAACATCACTGATATAAGGCACATTTGTACATTCATTGCCCTCATTATTCTCAAAATATCTTCTCTCCACCCAAGCCCCTGGCCTCAGCTCCTCATTCCCCCACCCCCATTCTCACTACCCCTCCTCATAAATCCTTCATCATTTACTAATTATTATTTTGTCATATCTTGCACTGTCTGATGTCCCCCTGCACCCCCTTTTCTTTTGAGATTTTATGTAGATCCTTGTCATCGGTTCCCTGGTGCCAGCCTACCCTCCCTCCACCCTCCCAGCATCCCCATTCATAACACTGGTCCTAAAGGGCTCATCCACCTTGAATTCCCTGTGTTTCCAGTTCCTATCTGTCCAAGTGTACATTCTCTGGTCTAGTCAGATTTGAAAGTTATAATTGGGATCTTGATAGTGAGGGGAGAGGAAGCATTGAGGAGCTAGAGGAAAGTTGTGTTTCACCGTTGCTGTCTAGTACCCTGTGTAGGCTTGTCTCTTCCCCAAGACCTTACTTAAGGGAATGTCCAGTGTACTGCAAATGGGCTTTGGCTCTCTACCCAGCATTCCCTGCTCATTCGTAATGAGATTTTTTTGTGCTGCTGATGCCTGATCCCTTTGATACCTCGTGATCGCACAGGCTGGTATGCTTATTCCATGTGGGCTCTGTTGTTTCTGAGCTACATGGCCGCTTGCTTACCCTTCAGGCCTTTAAGACCTCAGACGCCATATCTTTTGATAGCAGGGCACCATCAGCTTTCTTGACCACATTTGCTTATGCAACCGCTTAGACTTCAGGGAACGTGTCGGGAAGGTGAGCATCATAGAATGCCAATGTAATAGAACAAGGTATTCTTGCAATGAGAGAGTCCTTGAGTGGAGGCCCAAAGGCCATCTGCTACCTTAATAGGACACCTATAAAGATATGGACATAGGTGTATTTCCCCATGCTCACAGATAAATATATTTATATCTGTGCGTGCCTTTCTTTAGACCTCTATAGCTGGCCCGTGCTTCCTAGGTCGCTCTGCTATTCCCTTTCATTTCCCTCTTGTGCCCACTGCCATGCTCAGTCTTCATTTGGGCTTCAGTAAATCCTCTTGGTTCCTTCACCCCTGATCACGCCCTACCAGGATTCCTACATCGCCCTCACCACGGATTTGCATCCACTTGTTGTTCCCTTGTCTCTGGGTTTCTTGACATCACTCCCTTTCCCCGCAACTCCCTCTTTCCCGTGGCCGTCCCGCGAAGCGTTGGTCCCCTTTTTCTCTCCTGCAGATTGTGCATCCAGCATCTCTTTTTAGACATACAGTAGAGGTAATAACATGCACAAACACAAGACAGAGCAAAAGCAAGCACCAAAAGAAAGAAAACAGCCAAAATCCAATGACCATCAAAGAAAACACAACTCCTCAAGAAAGGAAAGCTCGTAGTTAGTTCACGGACTGTTTGTTGGCCCTTAGCAGTATTTTCCAGTCCAGTCTGTGCAGGCACCAAGTCCTGCCCCCAAAGTCCTCCTTTGGCATTCCCTGGGGACCTTGTTGCTCCACTTCCTTGTTCTTCTGCTGCACCCCCTTAGTGCTATGCCTCGGTGTGGCGGGATCCGATCCCGCACTGTGTCTCCAGTGTTGTCCTTTCTAGGGCTATGGGTCTTTGATGGACGTCGTGTCTCATCTTGGGCTGGCCACGTGATCTTCTGTGTGGAGTGTCTTCTCTGAGTGGGAACATCATCCGCAAGGCAGAATCCCTGAGCCCACTGAGTGACTTTCTCTCCAGCAGCTTCTAGGTAGGCTGTGCCCCATGAGGAGCCCTGAGGTGCCTGTGTAAACCTGAGTCTGCTGGAGGTTAGAATAGCAGTCCACAGATGTGTTTGTGCTTGGGGGAAACAGTGGGTGCTGTCAGCAATACTCGGAGAAAAACAATTAAGTTCTGTAAAGACTTATTTTTGAGGGATTTTCCGTCTTTCTGGGTGTCCACCTTTTCAGGATATGCTCAGGGAGGGCTTTTTGTTTTTTACTTATGACTGATGAATCCACGGCCCCCTCCCCACTATTTAAACAGCAGTTGTTGTTGTAAGTATAACTTGGTATGGGCCAGTCCACCTAGGTTCTAAGGTGTCAGGTTGGTGTTTCTTTACCCATGTCCAGTTTCCTGGTTGCACGTTGTTGGTTGCCTGTTCCCTTTCGCTTGGTTAGGCCCAAAATGAAGGTGTCAGAGCAGATGATTTGTCTCTCACTTGTTGCACAACCTGCAGGCACTCGATGAGGGAACGATTAGTGACTTCCATTATTTCTACTTCCTTCAATCTTGGGAGGATTTGGGGAAGGTCTGCCAAACATAAATTCAAATGGGGTCATGCTTTTCACATAGGGAGTGCATCGGACTTGAAGTAGGGCAAAAGGTAAAGTAAGGATCAACCCAGGTCTCGCCAGGTCCTAAATGCAACTTAACGAACAATTCCTTTAGGGTTCTGTTTATTTTTTCTACTTGCCCTGAAGAGCTTCCAGTTAATATTTAGATGCATTGCTAAGACTTTAGTAATTTGAGCAATAAATGTTGGGCCATTGTTGGACCCCAAGGTGGTGGGAAGGCCAAATCTAGGGACAATTTTAGTTACTAATAATTTACACACAGTGGCAGCAGTTTCCTTCTTGGTTGGGAAGGCTTCCACCCATCCAGAATAGGTGTCTACGAACACCAGCAAATATCGGTAGCCATACTTTCTAAGTTTGATATCCATAAAGTCCACCTCCCAGAATTCTCCAGGACTACTACCTCGAGCTCGTGGATGGGGTTGCTCCTTTTCTTTCTGGGGTTGTTGACCCGAGCACAGTGCAATCAACGGTGGGTGACATCTGCCACCCTGTGTCCAAGCCTGGGTATGTAAAAGTGCCTGAGAAGCAACTGAGACAGTTTAGAGAGGATCCCAAATGCATACCTTCATGTAGTCCTTGAATCAGATCTCTCCCAGAGCTTCTGGCATGAATCTTCTTCCATCAGGATGGAGCAGCCACCCGGGATGCTCCCAGTCTTTTTGGCAGGCCAGCTCTTGGCTTATCTTTAGATCATTTTCTGAGTATGTAGGTTGTGGCTGTAACACTGGGGATGGCATGGTCACAGCCACTACCTTGGGGATTTGTGGTATAGTCCTGGCATTCGAGATCCACCGGTCTGGGGGTCTGGTTAGGAGTGGTTCAACCATAGGTCCCCCTACCACAGCAATATCCTGTCCCAGTGTAAGCTTCCTAGCTTCTATGACTAGGATGGCCGTGGCAGCCTCAGCTCGCATGCAGCTCAGCCATCCTGCAGCTACAGAGTCCAGTTTCTTTGAAAGATAGGCCACAGGTCTCTTCCATGGCCGCAAGTTCTCAGTTAGCACTTCTTTTGCTGTGCCTCTGGCCTCACATAGACAATTGGAAGGGCTTTACTATGTCTAGTAGGGCAAGAGAGGTTGCCCATATGAGCGACTTTTTAAAGGATTCAAACGCTTGTTGTTCTACTTCAGTCCATTTAAGTTCTTTTTCCTTTCCCCAGTACTTGCATATAGGGGTTTTGTTGTTTTTGCAAATCCCAAATTCCACAATGGACAGTACCCCACAGCTCCTAGAAACTCTTGCAACTGCCTCTTAGTCTCTGGGACTGGGATTTGGAGGACCGCCTCAGTGCGGCTGGGGGACAAGGTCCGTTTTCCCTCCTCCAGTTGGTAGCCTAGGTATACAGCTTTATGGACACACAGTTGAGCCTTTCTTGCAGATACCCTGTACCCCAATGGGCCAAGGACTAATATCAGGTCCTTGGTAGCCCGTTGGAATTCCTCCAGGGTTTCAGAGACCAGGAGGAGGTCATCTGCATGCTGGAGCAAGGTGGTTTGGGGGTGTTCCTCCTTGTGTCCCTGTAAGTCTTCACTGGGTTGATGTGCAGGGGACACGGGTATGGAGAACAAAGCATCCTTTAAGTCCAAAACAGTATAACAAATTTAGTTTGACGGGATAGTACTCAGGAGGGTCTCGGAGTTTGGCACGTGGGGTGGCCAGTTTCTATCCTCTCATTTGCCTCTCTGAGATCCTGTACCGGTTGGAAGTCCTCAGTTCCCGGCTTCTGCATGGGCAGCAGGGGAGCATTCCATGTGGACTTGCAGAGGACCCAAATGCCTGTCCTCTTTAGTCTGCAAATGGGAACAGAAATACCCACTTTTGCTATCCAGGGAGTAGGCTTAGCTTGACACACCAGTGTAGCTGAGCTCAGAAGTTGTACGACCCCAGGCACCTGAAGTTCAGAAAGGTCTGGCAGTTTGTTCTCTGCCCAAACAAAAGGAATATCTTTTAGCGATTTATCAAGAAGTACCTTTGAGGAGGTCTCTTCTGCTCCTTGATAAAACACATATCACTCTGACATTGGAGCGGTGAGCAAAACTTTTGGCTTTTCAAGTTCAAGGGTTAAGGTGGTTGTAGCAGATGAGAAAGTAATTATGGCTGCTATTTTTCATAATAAATCACGATCAATAAGGGGAAAGGGGCATTCAGACATTACCAGGAAGGAGCGTGTAACTGTCTCTTGTGCTAAATCTGTTATTCTGGCCGTTGTCCATGGGTGTGCTTGGGTCTGCCCTGGGGCCCCTGTAATGAAAACCTTTCCTTTTGACAAGGCACCTGTAGTCTTTTCTGAAACCAAGAAGGTGATCCCTTTGTCCACCTAGAAATTTACTGGCTGGCTCCCTACATGGAGAGTGAGCATGGGCTCTTTGGGGTCAAGTGAAACAGAGCCTGGACACCTTTATTCAGCTTCGAGCATTATTGTCTGTAGCTTCGATTTTTCTAGGCGAGGACTAGGCCCGTTCCCTCTAGTGGTGGCTTGTCCGCCTCTCCTGGGCTTTTCAAGGCACTGATTTTTTCCAATGTCACTGTTTTGTATAGTAGGTACATGGATACTTCCTCAGGACTAGGCGAGTGAGAAGCAGGGTATTAGGGTTAGCCATTCTTAGTTGAACCAAAACTGCTCTGGTCGTTCTCGCAAGCCTTCTGAACACCCATTTCCTTCATGACATTCCCTTGGGCGACGTCTGCACAGCCTACCTCCCCAATATCAGCTAGTTCATTTACACTTCCTAGCTACTTTATTTTCTTTTCATGGTGGCTTCTGTCAGCCCCTAATGACTTCACTCTTGTCAAAGCTGTTTCAGCTTTTCCCAGAGATCCTACACAGTCGCCATTGTAGCCGAGAGGTGACAGGGTCTGTGACCATGGCCAAGATGGCACCCACCAGTCCAAACATGTGGAAGGGCGCTGCCTAGGGAGCTGGGTGAAGAGGCCTGGGAGTTAGCCCTGCCTGGTCCCGGGAGCCAAAAGTTTCCCTTTTCCCCTCCATTCCCTTTGCCTTTCTCCTGGTTTTTCAAACAAGCTGCTCTAGCCCTATAACGCCAAGCACAAAATTGTCATAATTCTTAATGAAAACGTATCTGGTACCCAAATTATAGATGTGACAATTTGGTCACATTTCAAAAACACTGAAAATTTTATGCTTTAAAAATATATTTTGAATGCCATATATATTGATAACTATGAAAGTAAAGAATAAAAACCAAAAAAAAAAACCATATTTCCTAAATTTAAAACTTGAGGCGTTATAGGGCTAGTGTTCTTCCAGATTTGGTTTGTTCCTTCTTACAGGCTGGTTTTCCGTGGCCCAGGCTTAGGCCAATGGCGTTCGGAAGCCTAGGCGGAGTCACTGTTACCTTTAGGCTTTCAGCGATGCTGCTTCAGGCACTTTTGGGGACAGCTCTTACTTAATACACAGCTCCTCTGCCATGATGTTCCAGCCAGAAATTCCAATTTCCCTTAAGGTTCCCTCAGCTGCCACGTGTCCCTTCCCTTCAGAGATTTGAGCGTCAGCCCCGCCAGCAGGCGTCTTGGAGGGCCTTGGGGCCATCCCAAGAAATGGTCCTCCTAGCCTGTTGTCCAGAAAAATGGTTGGACCTAAAGGTCGCCCTCGGCGATTAGTCCTTGACCCCTTCCCTCGGGCTGAGGCATGAGATTCAGGGCAACCCAGGGGTGCACTCTCAACGTGGGGGTTATTGACCTGGAGGCAGCAAGCTGTCAATCGCCTCCTTGTTTTGCACTTTCTAGATGGGACTTAGCAGCTTGATGCTCAGGAATTGCCCCCTTGCATGAATCGTGTCCAATTGGGATAGAGTTGATACAGAGAGGCTGGGCAAACAAAAGCTGATAGATTCACTTTGCAACTCTATTTGGCCACAGTATCGTTTTGAGAAAGGAGAATGATGGGCAGAGAATGGTACGCTTTCCCTTCCAACCGTGATTCACCGGGAACAGTTCGGTAGAGTGCCGGGAAAGTGGGCGGAGATGCCAGAACTTAGAGCATTTCTCCTCTCGAGGAGCAGTAGGAGACCTTCATCCCCAGTGCACCCAGGAACCCCTAAGGCAGGCGTCCTCAAACTGTGGTCCATGGGGCACATGTGGCGCGATGCCATTTATCCCACCCTCAGGGTGTTTTTGCTGCCACTGCCTGTCCTGCTTAGCAGCCGACTCGTGCAGTGTGCATAGGAATTTGTCCATAGGTTTTTTGAAAACCATAGTCTGGCCCTCCAACGGTCGGAGAGACAATGAACTGGCCCCCTGTGTAAACAATTTGAGGACCCCTGCCCTAAGGGATCCTGGACTTCAGGTCACTATTGTCCCAGCCCTGAACCCTCCCTGAACATTCTACCCCTAGTAGAGGCGCCAGGGGCATTTGGTCCACGGGTAACTTACAAGCCTTTTACTCAAATAGGACCCGAGAAAATTAAAAATGACACAGGCAGTTACTCTACTTTTGATCCCTGTTGACTCCGCCTGTAGCATCCCAATATTACAATTTAACCCTATAACGCCGAGCATGACCTTTCCCTAACATTTGATGAAATGAATATAAATGTATATATATTGATAACTATGAAAGTAATGAATCAAAACGAAATTTTTTTTGCCCCAAAATTTAAAAGTGAGGCGTTATAGGGTTAAAAAGAAGGATGGTTCTTATCAGAGGGGCCAATGCCTTAGGATCATAAGTGAAGCGGTGATCCCACTGCACCCAGTAGTGCCCAAACCCTGGACCCCCCTAGGGGAAATTGTGAATGCTTTTACCCCCGTGCCGGTACTTAGAATGAACAAACACACACGCCTGATAATCCTAAGATTTTTACTTACTTCCTGTGATACTCACCTACTTTCAAGGGCACTCCCACCTCACAATCCTAGCCTTGTCTCAGTTAAACTGTTCACCCTTTTGTGCGTTTGTTGGTTTTTCCAGAAGTTCTCAAGTTACCAAAGCCCCTAATCCAAGTGTGCCAGCTCCAGGACCACCATCTCCTGGACCACTTCAACCTTATCCATCCTAGCGCTGAGTGGACAACCCCTCCCAGCAGAGCAGGAAGGGTGTGGACCCAAAGCCCCACATCGCCCCTTCTGCCAGCAGGAAGTAGCTAGAGATGTCGTCGCCCAGTACCCCAAAGATTTGGGTCCACATCTCTTCAGGGTGGAAATGTTAGGTAGCTAGCATAGGGACTGGGGTGTCCATTACACATGCTCAGAGGGCCCAGTGAGCGGCCCAGGAAGGAGTGGCACACTGTGCGTGCTCAGAGGTCCAGGTTTCCGGCCAGGAAGGGCAGGTCCACCTGGGTGGGCGCTGCACCTGCATCGACCCACCTAGGCCAAGTATATTCAATTCAGCCACTAGGATCGACCAGGGTTGCCCACCACACCTCCCTAACTCTCCTAAACCTCACTTGGATCACAAACCAGGCTTTGGCGTGAATTCTTTCTCACGCAGAACCAAGGACCGAGGGATATCTGTCCCCAGAGAGATCTGACCAACCCAGGAAAGCTCTTTGGAGGCAGCAGGAGTGGAAGTGAGTGGCTGGTGGATACTGCTCAGATGCATGGCTTTCTGCTTGGAAGGGGTTTTAGTCTCGGCTGACAGGATCAGAGGAGGTAGTATGTCTGGATCACATAGTATCCATGTCCACAAATGAGCTGCCCATTCCAAAGTCCTGACAGTGCTTTTGGAAAACACTGTGCTTTGGAATGTCACCCCTTGCAGAGGGCAGTGGGAGGGGCTGGGACCCAGGTATGCTGCCCCTTGCTCCCAGTTGCCGGTTTCTGGATCCTGATTATATCTCTCACAGGATCAGTTAGTGGGCTTGTTGTCTGCCTCAGGCTTTGTTCACCGAGGTCCTCCAGCTAGGTGGTGGTGTGTGTGCATGAGCAGAGGCTTCCTGCCAATCCCCCATGAGTTGAAGAGCTCCCCTGGTGTGGGCTCCGTGAAAGAGGTGCCCCAGACAGCAGGACTACCCAGGAGGGTGGACCCTGCAGGAACCGGAGGGCCATTCCCCCTGTGGAATGACCTCAGAGCCCTGCCTCTCTCACTGTCCAGCTGCCGGGGCTGTGGACCCTAAGCTTCATGCCTCACATAGGAATAGACACAGGGTGAGGCGACTGCAGCACCTGCTTTTGCTGGTCTAATCCAGCCTGAGATATTCCTAGCATCAGCCCTCTGCCAGGGTCTTTTTTTTTCTCTCCTTTTATAGGGGCTCATACAACAATAACCACAATACGTGCAAACATCACTGATATAAGGCACAATTGTCCATTCATTGCCCTCATTATTCTCAAAATATCTTCTCTCCACCCAAGCCCCTGGCCTCAGCTCCTCATTCCCCCACCCCCATTCTCACTACCCCTCCTCATAAATCCTTCATCATTTACTAATTATTATTTTGTCATATCTTGCACTGTCTGATGTCCCCCTGCACCCCCTTTTCTTTTGAGATTTTATGTAGATCCTTGTCATCGGTTCCCTGGTGCCAGCCTACCCTCCCTCCACCCTCCCAGCATCCCCATTCATAACACTGGTCCTAAAGGGCTCATCCACCTTGAATTCCCTGTGTTTCTAGTTCCTATCTGTCCAAGTGTACATTCTCTGGTCTAGTCAGATTTGAAAGTTATAATTGGGATCTTGATAGTGAGGGGAGAGGAAGCATTGAGGAGCTAGAGGAAAGTTGTGTTTCACCGTTGCTGTCTAGTACCCTGTGTAGGCTTGTCTCTTCCCCAAGACCTTACTTAAGGGAATGTCCAGTGTACTGCAAATGGGCTTTGGCTCTCTACCCAGCATTCCCTGCTCATTCGTAATGAGATTTTTTTGTGCTGATGATGCCTGATCCCTTTGATACCTCGTGATCGCACAGACTGGTATGCTTATTCCATGTGGGCTCTGTTGTTTCTGAGCTACATGGCCGCTTGCTTACCCTTCAGGCCTTTAAGACCTCAGACGCCATATCTTTTGATAGCAGGGCACCATCAGCTTTCTTGACCACATTTGCTTATGCAACCGCTTAGACTTCAGGGAACGTGTCGGGAAGGTGAGCATCATAGAATGCCAATGTAATAGAACAAGGTATTCTTGCAATGAGAGAGTCCTTGAGTGGAGGCCCAAAAGCCATCTGCTACCTTAATAGGACACCTATAAAGATATGGACATAGGTGTATTTCCCCATGCTCACAGATAAATATATTTACATCTGTGCGTGCCTTTCTTTAGACCTCTATAACTGGCCCGTGCTTCCTAGGTCGCTCTGCTATTCCCTTTCATTTCCCTCTTGTGCCCACTGCCATGCTCAGTCTTCATTTGGGTTTCAGTAAATCCTCTTGGTTCCTTCACCCTTGATCACGCCCTACCAGGATTCCTATATCGCCCTCACCACGGATTTGCATCCACTTGTTGTTCCCTTGTCTCTGGGTTTCTTGACATCACTCCCTTTCCCCACAACTCCCTCTTTTCCGTGGCCCTCCCGCGAAGCATTGGTCCCCTTTTTCTCTCCTGCAGATTGTGCATCCAGCATCTCTTTTTAGACATACAGTAGAGGTAATAACATGCACAAACACAAGACAGAGCAAAAGCAAGCACCAAAAGAAAGAGAACAGCCAAAATCCAATGACCATCAAAGAAAACACAACTCCTCAAGAAAGGAAAGCTCGTGGTTAGTTCACGGATGTGTGTTGGCCCTTAGCAGTGTTTTCCAGTCCAGTCTGTGCAGGCACCAAGTCCTGCCCCCAAAGTCCTCCTTTGGCATTCCCTGGGGACCTTGTTGCTCCACTTCCTTGCTCTTCTGCTGCACCCCCTTAGTGCTATGCCTCGGTGTGGCGGGATCCGTTCCTGCACTGTGTCTCCAGTGTTGTCCCTTCTAGGGCTATGGGTCTTTGATGGACGTCGTGTCTCATCTTGGGCTGGCCATGTGGTCTTCTGTGTGGACTGTCTTCTCTGAGTGGGAACATCATCCTCAAGGCCTGGTGGGCCAGGATGTGCTCCACTCTCCCCTCCTCCACCTTCGTGTGCTCCGTATTCTCCATCAGATATGTCCCTCTCCCAGAGCTGCAGATTCAGTGCCATCCTATGAAAAAACATATTTGGGGTGGGAGGGGGACATGGGGGGGAGGATCTGCTCAGATCTTTCGAGGGTCCAGGAGAGGGTGACTGCTCATCTGGGCACAGGCATATGGGGCTCTGAGCTCTGGTTGGGAATGTGGCTTTGTTGTTAACCAGTTTTGTTCCTGTTGGTCAGTACCTGTGTCTTTTTGAGTGAGTTTTCTCATCTGGAAAGTAAAGGTATTCCAGGGTCTAGTGTCCCATGTCACTAAGTGATCGAGAGGGGTTAACCCGAACCTGATTCAAACCATGTGGACATGTCAGGCGCATTCTAGATCTGGGGTGGTGATTCAGAGTCCAGGACAATGATAATGTCCAAGAGGTGATATAGGTGGCTTTGTATTGAAACGGGAAGCCCACTGTGGAGGCTTTGTCCTTCCGCTGATGGCCACTTCAACTCCTGCTAAAAGAGTTTCACTGGCTCAACAGCCGAGCCGGGAGCCAGTGCCATGAAAACCATGTGGCTAACTGGGACATAGGGCAGAGAGACATTTTTTACCTTGATGGCTTGGGAAGCCCCCCAATCTCCATGCAAACCTTCTGGTGTGAGTACTTTGGAAGCAATCATAGGCTGACAGTAATTCCAATCTTTCCTTTGACAATGTGTCCGTTCTCTTTTTTGAACCTGAGAAGATGGCCCCTGTGTCCTCCAAGACATTTCCTGGCTGGCCCCCAACTTGGACAGTTAGCACGGGATCATGGGGGCCAGTGAAACAGAGCCCTGAGACATTCCTTCAGCTTCCTCAAGCGTTATTGTCTCTCACTTGGGTTTTTCTAGGCGAGGATGAGGCCCGTCCTCTCTAGTGGAGGTTTGTCCGTCTCTCCTGGAGTTTTCAATGCAATGTTTTTTTCCCAATGTCTGTCTCTTCTGTAGTAGGCACCTGGATCCTTCCTTCCTCAGAGCTTGGCGGTGCCACAGGTCAGTCTCTCTGAGTGGGCCATGATCTCTTTTTCTGAGTCTCTGTTGTGTCTCATGGCAATTCCTAGTATTTTAGCTATTTCTTTGTCTCTGTCATGGTAGGGTCATCTGTGTTGTGATACACCCAATAAGACACTTCTACCAAATCACGAAAATTGTTCCCTTCAAATGCTTCCCATTTCTTTTTCATGTCTGAGGCGGGCTGAGTAATAAAGGCAATACTTATTTCCCTCTTGTTCTCGGGGGCCTCTGGGTCCTTGGGGGTACAAAGAACGCAGGCTTCCATCAGCCACTCTAAAAAGGCAGGCAGGCAGGCAGACAGACATTCGCTTGTAGGCGCCTGAAAATTCTCACTGACCTTAGATAAATGCATAGGTTTCCTAGTTGTCCCGCGGAGGCCCTGCAAGAGAGACTGGTGATACCTGGCTAAGCCCTCGAGGCCTTACTGGGAGTTTGGGTCCCACATTATTCGTGGAGTGGTAAAAAGAGTTTCTCTCCACTGGGGAGTGCCCGCTGGCTGACCATCAGTTCTATTGACTGCTTTCTGGGCCTCTCTCTGGAAGGGCTCCCGATCCTCTGCTGTGAACAGCACCTGCAGAAGTGGCTGGCACTTGTCTGAGGTGGGCTGATGCATGTGAAAAAGCTAGTCTAGCAAAGAAATCAGACCTTGTGGTTTCTCAGACAGGGGGTTTTGTTTATTCCAATTATGCAATCCTGGGGAAAAAATGGGACATAGACCCAAAGAGGGACTCTTGGGGTTTCCCCAGGTGTTTGGGCTGCTTGCCTTAAGCAGAGAATGCTGCTGACCAGTGATCCTTCTTGGGGGGTGGAGAGGACATGCCAGCCCTAGTGCACGTGTTTGGGGGTGACTTTAAAAGAAGTGGTATTTCTCTTCCTTTTGCCCCCATGAACTGATAGGCAGGCAGCGGTCACAATGGGTCTTAAGCCAGCTCTCCCGCTCCGGAGTCGTCCTGCAAAGTGGGATAAAGAGGACAGGGATGGGGAGGGGAGGAGAGGGACGGCCTCCATTTGGTGGCATTAGGAATTTGGACCGGTTTTCTTTCCTGGTCATGCCATGTTTCGTGAAATCTTGGAGAAAAGAACCCATTCTGTTGGGGGAGGGAGTTAGTCTTTTATATATGTTGGCTTACTAGTGGCCCTATCAAGTCACACATCAATTTACCTACCCTAACCCTAACCCTAACCCTAACCCTAACCCTAACCCTAACCCTAACCCTAACCCTAACCCTAACCCTAACCCTAACCCTAACCCTAACCCTAACCCTAACCCTAACCCTAACCCTAACCCTAACCCTAACCCTAACCCTAACCCTAACCCTAACCCTAACCCTAACCCTAACCCTAACCCTAACCCTAACCCTAACCCTAACCCTAACCCTAACCCTAACCCTAACCCTAACCCTAACCCTAACCCTAACCCTAACCCTAACCCTAACCCTAACCCTAACCCTAACCCTAACCCTAACCCTAACCCTAACCCTAACCCTAACCCTAACCCTAACCCTAACCCTAACCCTAACCCTAACCCTAACCCTAACCCTAACCCTAACCCTAACCCTAACCCTAACCCTAACCCTAACCCTAACCCTAACCCTAACCCTAACCCTAACCCTAACCCTAACCCTAACCCTAACCCTAACCCTAACCCTAACCCTAACCCTAACCCTAACCCTAACCCTAACCCTAACCCTAACCCTAACCCTAACCCTAACCCTAACCCTAACCCTAACCCTAACCCTAACCCTAACCCTAACCCTAACCCTAACCCTAACCCTAACCCTAACCCTAACCCTAACCCTAACCCTAACCCTAACCCTAACCCTAACCCTAACCCTAACCCTAACCCTAACCCTAACCCTAACCCTAACCCTAACCCTAACCCTAACCCTAACCCTAACCCTAACCCTAACCCTAACCCTAACCCTAACCCTAACCCTAACCCTAACCCTAACCCTAACCCTAACCCTAACCCCAACCCCAACCCCAACCCCAACCCCAACCCCAACCCCAACCCCAACCCCAACCCCAACCCCAACCCCAACCCCAACCCCAACCCCAACCCCAACCCCAACCCCAACCCCAACCCCAACCCCAACCCCAACCCCAACCCCAACCCCAACCCCAACCCCAACCCCAACCCCAACCCCAACCCCAACCCCAACCCCAACCCCAACCCCAACCCCAACCCCAACCCCAACCCCAACCCCAACCCCAACCCCAACCCCAACCCCAACCCCAACCCCAACCCCAACCCCAACCCCAACCCCAACCCCAACCCCAACCCCAACCCCAACCCCAACCCCAACCCCAACCCCAACCCCAACCCCAACCCCAACCCCAACCCCAACCCCAACCCCAACCCCAACCCCAACCCCAACCCCAACCCCAACCCCAACCCCAACCCCAACCCCAACCCCAACCCCTTACCCCTTACCCCTTACCCCTTACCCCTTACCCCTTACCCCTTACCCCTTACCCCTTACCCCTTACCCCTTACCCCACCCCTTACCCCTTACCCCTTACCCCTTACCCCTTACCCCTTACCCCTTACCCCTTACCCCTTACCCCTTACCCCTTACCCCTTACCCCTTACCCCTTACCCCTTACCCCTTACCCCTTACCCCTTACCCCTTACCCCTTACCCCTTACCCCTTACCCCTTACCCCTTACCCCTTACCCCTTACCCCTTACCCCTTACCCCTTACCCCTTACCCCTTACCCCTTACCCCTTACCCCTTACCCCTTACCCCTTACCCCTTACCCCTTACCCCTTACCCCTTACCCCTTACCCCTTACCCCTTACCCCTTACCCCTTACCCCTTACCCCTTACCCCTTACCCCTTACCCCTTACCCCTTACCCCACCAGAAAGCCAGCCTTTCGTGGTGGTGGTGAGCCATTTTCAATATATAATGTCTGGCTCTACATTTTGCCAGACCTGTTAGATTGACTAAGTGCCCTTGTGGCATAGTGGTTACAAGTTGAGCTGACATCCCATAGGCCAGTAATTTGATACCACCATCAGCCCTGTGGCAGAAACCTGGTGCTTTCTGCTTCCATGGAGTTATTCTTGGAGAGTCACAGGGACAGAGCTACCCTGTACCATAGGATCCTGTTCAACAGGATCCCTCACTATGAGCTAGTATTGACTTGATGGCCATGAGTTTAAGGGCCATTTTGGCTTCCTTTTAAAAGGAACCTCATTCAGTGAACTGACTCTTTCTTGTCAATCCTTTCCTCTGACTCTGGTCTGAATGTAGCACCTCACCTGGGGAGTGAAGAGGTCTGAAGCTTGGAGCTGCCTCCCAATGAAAGAAAGTAAACCATGATAGTTCATAAAGGCACTTGTGCAAATTGTAAACCACCAACCTTGGCTTAATTCATTTTTTAATTGGATAGAAATACTCTAATTATGTTGATGACAAATAAACCAAACATATATATGTGGATACACACATACACACACACACACACACACACACACACACAAATACACACACACAAGACGGATGTTTAGGGGCATCTACCCAGCTCTGTCAGAGAGATTTGTCCCAGATCTGGGCACAGGAGTCAGTCTTCTTGCATTTCAGTGTCTGGCTCTGTACCTGACCTTAAGCCTCATGACCTTGAACAGATTGCTTAACATCTCTGAGTCCTTTTGGCAACACCGTGTATCAGGGCTGAGAAGGGGCACCGAGTAAGCCCTGACACATGGTGGTGGAGGGACTCAGCCAAAATAAAGCATACAAGGGTAATGACAATGGCATTCTCTCCAGTGTGGGCCTCAGAGCAGCCCTGGTTCTAGATAATCCCACAGAAATAATTTTACCAACCTGGGCCTTCAGCCCTCACGCCAAACTTAACACATTTCTAATCCACACAATGTTTACAGCTTTGGGTTCTCATCCCTCTCCTTCTTCCAAGAGACCAAGGAGAATGGAGTGTTTGAGCAATATCCAGGCCACATGACCATCTTTCTCAGTTCTTAACTCACCTTTTCCTCTCTCAAGCACAACTTTAATGTTTCCATGAGTGTCCGTGGCTATGATAAAGAATACGTGTTATGGGAGGTAATCAGGCCCTGCGTCTTCCATAAACCATTGCCAAAGACTCTTTACAGATAGGTAATGGTAGGCCCATATGTTTTACTTACCTATTGCTGCTTAGTGACTTTCAATCCCACTCGGTGTATTATTTGCTCATAATTTTGTAATTTGAGGAAGGTTTGGCTGGGGCAGCACATCTCCACTCCACGTGGCATTGGCCAAACCAGCTCAAGCAGCGAGACCCGGCAAGATGGGTTTGCTTTGGTTCATAGGTCTAGGGCCTGGGTTCTTGCTGTTGCATTGGCTCCCCAATTTCCCTCCATGTGATCGTATCTTGTGCTTGCCTTTAGCTTCCTCACAGCAGGGTGATTTTCAAGATAGATTTTTTTGTCAGGATAGTTGGGCTGTAGGCCCAGTGACAAAATCCCTTAAAGGGATTAAATTGAATGCACAATTTAATACGTGACTGCCAAATATCCCCCAGAGCACACAAGTTGAAACCACAAGACTTCTCCCTAAGAGAGGTTCCTTGTAGCTTTTGATTGTCTTCTAAGTCCCTTTTCCTTTTCCACAATAATGTCTGGGTTGCTTTATCAATCATCTTCTTTCTTTTTATGTAGCACTATCTCTGGCTGTTTAGTCCAAGCCAATGCAGTTCCTTCCCAAAGTTACTGGGTTTCCCTTGCACTGGATTACATGATGCATTCAATTTTATGAAAGCCATGTCCCCACATCTCTTTGAAATGGGTCCTTCTCTGTTTTAGGCTGCAATTCAGCCTGTTTAGGCTGTAGCACAGCCTTCTGGAGACTCTTAGAAAACCTTTTGTGTACATGAGACTGTCTACAAGGCACTGGATTACATTCTTTTGTGATCTTAGTACAGGGCATGAAAGCTATCTTCTTGATCTGATCCAACGCAGAAGCCCTGCTCATGCCATTCCTATTATGGGACATTATTTTTTGGCAAGAAAGACTTGGGGTTGAAAAATAGGTTTTGTTAGGCAGATAGGCAGGAATGAGATGTTCATTGACGCATGCCCAGGAGAACCAAGCATAGAACAAAAGCCTAGGTTTTCCCGCTGGTGGGTACGGATGGGCGTTAAACCTGGATCAGCCCACCTGGGCCAGGTGATTGCAATTCAGCCAATGGGATCGACCTGGGGTCATTCACTATGCCTCCCCCCGGGAATCCTTGAAAAGGCAGGAGCGAGGGGGAGAAAGGAAAAACTGGGGACAGGAACTGGGGAGAGAACTTGAGAAAGAACATGAGACAGGTCTTTATTTTGGAGGAAAACTTAGGAGAGAGATCTTTGCGTGACCTCGAACAGTCTCTGCCAGGCTGCATGGTGGGGAGCAATCCTAGGGGTGGCGCGTAAAACCTGAAACTTCTTTTAACTTTCATTAAACTCACTTGGATCACGAGCCAGGCTTTGGCGTGAATACTTTCTCATGCAGAGCCAAGAACTGAGATGTAACTCTAGCCCAGAGAGAGATCTTACAGTTCATATTTAAGTCCAGCAAGTCCCTGCTCCTTCATAGTTCATATTTTCTGCTAAAAAAGCACACAACTAAACCCCAAACAGAAGTAACTTCTTTAGCTTTTCTTTACCCTTCTGTAGTTTATAATTATTTGTCTGTTGCCTCCATTGTTAATGACGCTGAGAGTTCAGATTCTAGATAAAGTAGAAGAATGTCACTGCCACCCAAAATAGTTGCTCTTAGTGTTAGTTGGTGCCCAATCAATCCCTGCCCATCCACTCACTTGCTGCCATTGAGTCAATTCTGACTCATGGCAGCAGAGTATACTTGCCCTGGTAGGTTTCTGAGACTATACATCTGTACAGTAGAAAGCTTCACCTTTCTCTCTCAGAGCAGCTGGTAGTATTGAACTGCTGACCTTATGGCTAGCAGGACAATATGTTACCAGGGATCCTTTTCAAGACTGTGCCCTTTCAGAAACAGATCACCAGGCCTGCTTTCCTAGGAACCTGTGGGTGGGTTTGAAGCATCAACCTTTTGGTTAATATGCAAGTGCTTAACAAATGGGCTTTATCCTGGTTTGGAAAACCTAAGTCACTGGTCTTTTGCCTAAAGAGTCACTTTCAATGGCCCTGGCTTGTTTCATGGGAAGGGCCAGTTCAGGGGCTCCCGGACAGATGGTGGGGTAGGATTCTTATTTAGTAGGGCCATATTGGGTGGGGCGTCAGGGAAGTGTGTGTGTGCTGTATGCGTGTGTAATCTGCATCTTTAACAAATGCCCCCCCCCCCACTCAAATGAGAAACACTGGCCCCAATTGTCCTCTGCCTCTCTTGTTGCTGCCTTTTTTGGGATTTTTCTGGCTTTTAGCAGCCCTGGAGGCCCCTCCTATCTAGGCAGGAAAATGAGCCAATAAATAAGTTCACACTAAGGTGCTAGAGAGTGATAACAGCTAATCCCTTCCAAGGGCAATTGCTCTCAGAAAGAAAGAAAAAAAAGAGAGAGAGAGAGCTCAGGGGGTTGGGGGGAGCAATTTAACTCCAATGAAGAGTGTCTCCTGGAAGAGTCCTATACTTTGTCGCTGCAATGGGAGTCATATATGAACATGTGTGTGTGTGTGAAACCCCTCGCATCAGTCTCTTCTTCTGCTTTTGTGTAAATTGGACTTTAAACACATTCTCTAGGAAGTGTTTGAATGCCTCTGTTTATGGAAGCTTCTTGACAGAAGGGGGATTTTTGTCTCTTTTGTTCAGTGAGAGAGCCCCAAGGTCTGGCATTTAATAAGTAAGTAGCAAGCTGGTTGAATGAATGAGTGAATGAGTGAGTGAGGTAAAGAAGCCTTCAGCAGCCTTCCAGGTCGAGAATGGCCCCCTCAGAAGCCTGGCTCTTGTCTAAAGTGAGGTACACCTCTCCCCCTTCCCATTTCATGCTTCCCCGTGGTCTGCCTGGGATTGAGCTGAAAAATGATTTTTCATGCATGTCATCCTCATTATATCATTATCCCTCACAGCAAAGCTCTCTGACCACCCTGAAGACCTGTATTTAATGTGAGGAAAGGTGATTTAATGGAGTGGAGAGCGCAGCATAAAACAGACAACCCTTTCAGAATAGCAGAGCAGGCTGTCCCTCCAAGGGGAAAGGGACAAAAATGGAAAAGAAAAGAAAAATGGCGAGGGAGGGGGGGCAACTCTCACTCTCCTAATAGGCTGAAATAAGAAGTCATTTTGGTCAACTTCATCAGAAGAAAAACCTGAAAGGGGCCCCATAACTGACTTACCATGCATTTTACCGTGGAGCTGATTATGCGCTGAGTTGTGGCAGACGGGAGAGTTTATTGACATATGGTCTCCCTTCACACCTTTTGTTACAGCCAGACATCAGGGACTGAGCTGCAGGATATTAAAGGATTTGGAAGCGTTATCAAGGAATGGTACATATTTATCAAAACCAGGGTGATATTACAAAGCTGGGTTGCTGCTACACCTGGGTGTGTTATGTGTTTAAAAATAATGACAATGCATCCTCTTGATGGATTTTGCACCTGGGCGAATACTGAGCAGGTCTGCTGGACCACCCTTGGTCGAGAATTCACACCTAACAACCCCTTTGGTCTCAGAAGAAAATTGTGGCTGCTAGCTCACACTTGGAATCCAGGTAGGGCAATGTTAAAGCACTTCACTGTTAACCGAAAGAGCAACACTTGGAATTCACCAGCTATCCCGAGTGAGAAAGATGTGACCATGTGCTGCCACAAAGATTACAGCCTTGGAAACCTTCCGGGAGGTTCTTTCCTGGCCTACAGGGTTGCTCGAGTCAGAATTGACTTGACTTCCATGGCATTGAGCTGTTTTGAGTTTTGAATGGCTGAATTGGAGACTTCAGGATTGCAGGAAGATTTGAGAACAGCCTGAGATATGCAGGCGACCAGCCTTGCTTGCTGCAAGGGAAGAGGAGTTGAAGCACTTGCTGATGAAGTTCAAAGATGATAGTCTTCAGTATGGATTACAACTCGAAGTTAAAAGAACAAGAATCCTCACCACTGAACCAATAAGCAACATGATAAACAGAGAAAAGATTTAAATGATGAAGCACTTCATCTTACTTGGACCCATCCACAACCAACGCTCATAGAAATATCTGTAAAGAAATCACTGGATAAATTGCTTTCAGTGAATTTGCTGCAAAAGGCCTTTTAAACATTTTTTTGAACCAAGATGACTTTGTCACCTTAAAAACTCAGGAGTATCCTATCCCAAGGCATGATTATTTTCATGTGGAAGCTGGAAAATGCATAAGGAAGTCCCACGAGAAGAATTGATGCATTTGAAATATGGTCCTGGTGAGGAATATTGAATACACCAAGGAACTTCTAGGAGAACAAACAAATCTATGTTGAAAGAACTACAGCCAGATTGATTCTTAGAAGCGAGGATGGTGACATTTGGCTTCATGTACTTTGGGTGTTATCAGGAGGGACCAGTCCCTGTACTTGGGCAGCATGCTTGGTCAAGCCAAAAGCAGGACAAACCTCCACAAGATGAGTTGACACAGTGGCTCAAATGTAGGAATGGCTGTGAGAAATGCGCAGGGCAGCGTGTTGTTTTGTTCTGCTGTACATAGAGTGGCCATGAGTTGGAACCAAATTGACAGCACCTGGTTACGCAATGGACTAATGGCAAGATCAACCATTCAAAACCACCAGCCACTCCTCAAGAGAAAGATGAGGCTTTTTTTACTCCTGTAAAGAGTCACAGTGTGAGAAAGTCACAGGGGGAATTCTACCCTGTCATATAGGGTCACTGTGAATCGGCATCGACTCTACGGACGTGAACGGCAACAACAACAACAACAAACGCACTAATGGTGGCTGGGTACATGTGCAGACACCCATCCACTCGCACTGGAGCTAAGTTAGTGGTTTCAGCAGGAAGCTTACCTCGGTGGTTTCCAGAACTCCCCTGGGCTGAACCAATTTACACCAGGTCTTTCAAATATTCCTGGTACCCCGGGCATCTCTCATTTCCCAGAGTTGGTTGCATGACTTAAGGCTTGATGATCATGGGGCCACATGAAGGACGCCTATGTGCTCCAACCACTGCCTTCCTAGAGAGTGCTGTGGACAATTGCCTTCAAGTCAGCCAGCTCCTGACTCATGCGGACTCCATGCGCTACAGAACTCAATGCCCACTGGTCCTGCCCCATTCCTTCAATGGGTTGTAGATTTGACCCCTTGTCAGCTGGGGGGTTTTCAGTGGCTGATGGCTTGAAGGAGTTCACCAGGCCTTTCCTCCTAGTCTGTCTGTAGGCAGAAAACATCGCTAAAATCTGTTCAGCATCATAGCAATATGCCAGCCTCCACTAGCAGTTAGGTGGTAGCTGTAACAGGAGGCGCACTGGCCAAGAATCCAACCCAAATTTCCTGCATGGCTAGTGAGAATTCTGCCATGGAACCACCATTTCCTCTCTCCTGGTTTCTAGTGTTTATGTATATAAGATTTCAGTACCTTCTAACAAGCAGTAAGTAAGACTGCACCACGGGTCACCTCTATTTAGCTCTCCCCCAAATTTTTCCACATGAATTATAAAGTGTGTGACAGTTGTAATATGTTTCTCTCTTTTTTTTTTTGTATAAGAAGGAATTTTATATAAAGGGGAAGTGCACATTAAGAAAGCATCCCAACCCAGTGCTGTCCAAGCCCATAAGTCCAACACAAGCCCATATATCTGACACCAATCTACAAAGTCCTCCATCTCACAAAACACACACAATTACGCCGACTGCAGGTGGAAAGCAGAATCACTGAGTGTGTGAGCATCTCATCGCTGGCAGGGGTCCCCATGCAACTGCTCCAGCACCCAGAGCTCCACCAAGGTCGTTCCATGCAGCTTCTCCTCAGGGATGTCTTGCAGGAAGTGAGCCTTGCCAGTTGAAGGAGGGAACTGGCTAAAGCAGCTGCACCCTGGTCTGATCATCAGAGTAGGAGACCTGAGAACTAGAAAGGTGAGGCTCACCTAGCCATTTATCTCTCGGCTCTTCAATTACTCCCATGTGTTCATTGGCCAGGTTGACTCAATAAACTTTAATAACTTCAGTAACCCCTGTACCACCCCATAACCAAGACAGATGGCATCCAGGTAATTCAGTCACGACCGCCACAAGCGTGTGGAAAGCGCAGTGTGTTCCCGTGGTTACTTAGGTTGGTGTATAATCTCCAAGTCTTTCTTCTGAGGGCTTCGGGGTGGGTGTGAACCTCCACCATTTCCTTTGTCATCAAAGTAGCCAATGCCTTGCCCATTCTCCTCTGTCCAACTCTCTACACAGCTTCGCATCATTCACGATTCAGAAGGTCAGTTTCTCTCATCAGACAATTTCCCAACACCTGAAGTCCAGAACCATGAGGCAAATGTGTGTGTGTGTGTGGGGGGGGGGGGCGGTGTTTCAGGAGAGTGGCTGTTCCAACTCACACCAGGAATCCAAAGCATCCATGGGGCCATCTGTGGCCATCAGGTTTACAACATGGGATGTGTTACGAAGCAATTCTCCTCCACCCTGTGGGGTGGCTATGACGGAGAATCAGGTACATAGGAAGCCCTGCAGTTTTCTTTCTGACTCTGGAGATTTATGAGGGTAGCTAGGAGGTTACCAAACAGGAATAATTCCGAAGTTCTTTTGTCTGCAATGCCCCTTCTCTGTCACTCTGGAGAACATGCCTCGCGCTGCTCCTCAGCTTCTGGTCAGTGCGGTCCCTCAGTCTTGCCTGGCTCTTGGGTCCGGGAAGCCTGTTCCTCCCAGTGTCACGGCTGCTCCTCTGCTCTGTCTCATGGTCTTGGTGCCTTGGCCTCCATCACCTCCCTTCAGTCAGGGGTCTCACAGGGGCTCCTGTGAGAGCTCTTCTTTCTTGGCGGTCACGGGTTCTCTCTGTGATTCTGAAATCACTTTCGGAACCCTCACAGAGCCAAGGAGGCTCCACGGGATCTTTAAATCATGTAACTTTAGCCAATTGACCCCATACAGCTCCTACTTTCAGGGACACAGACAGCATTCTTCCCCCTTTGTCTCCTAATTCCGGGTCCGTGCACGTTTTGTTACAATATTTTACCTTTCCTCCAACTGTTCTTTGAACTTTACTGTGCATGCATTCAAGTTGCTTTAGCTTTTTAATTTTATTAAAAGATTACTTTATTGAGGGCGCATACACCTCTGACTTCAATCCACACATCAATTGTGTCACAAATATTTGTACATAGGCTGCCAGCTTTTTCTACACATTTACTTTCTATTGAGCCCTTGAAATCAACTTACCTTTTTCCCCCTCCATCACCCCCACCCACGTGGCCTCTTGATACATGATAAATTCTTATTATTTTCATGTCTCCCCATGACCTTTCTCTCCCTTCCCCCATGTTTTCTGTTGTTCTCTCCCCTGGGGGGAGAAAGAGAGCGTATTAATGTGTTGATCATTCTGATCTGTTTCTGCTCCCTCCCCTCCTCTCCTTCCCCCTCCCCTTTTAGTATCGCTTTTCCATTCCTGTTCCTGGATTCCGTGTGTAGCATTGAAACAAACATGTAGAAGAAAACGTCAGCATCTCTGCTGACATTCATGCTGGTCTCTTCTTCCCCTGCTTCTCTTTTTAATGACCTTTTCCTTTCTTCAAGTACAACAGGGCTTCGAAAGTTATAAGCTAAGTGTCCCATCTCTCTTACCGAGGGACTGGTTCGTTCAAGTAGCTGACACTTTAGTTCCCAGAAGACAACGTATCCAAGTACTACCAGGATCTCTTCTTCTATTTTGTTTCCCTATGCCCGTGGGAGTCTTATGCATGCTGTAAAGATGTTCTGCCACTCTGGAAAGTGTCACCATCCTTGCATCTGAAGTGCACTCTGGCCGTACTTCCAATACAGATCTGTGTCCTTTTAGCAATCAGTGTTACTGCAGTATTCTTTGACAGTCCACGCTTGAAATGCATCAGTTTTGCTTTGGCCTTTATTCAATGTACAACTTTTACAGGCACCTGAGGCACTTAGTAGCCCTAGTAGCAGGATGGTTTTACATTCACCGGCTGCGACGTCGTCGAGGGTCCCGGAGAACCTGACCCACGGGACCGCCAGGCCCGCGCCGAGGCCTGAACACGGCCCCGCTGCCGCCACCGTCGCCCACCGGCCGCGTAAGTTCACTCTATGTTTCTCTTTTTAAAAATTGCTGGGTGAACTTAAAACAGCACAAGGAAGTTTCAGCATAGCAAAATGATGCCCACCTGCTTATTTATCTTAAGAGAAGAAAAGTCGTGAATGCATTCACTCAGGTGAAAATATCATTCATGGAAAGAAGTGCCTAATGGTCACCAGGACCCATGGTTATTCCAGGCGTGGTCATCTGATTCCAATCGATCAGACCTAGCTATAAATCACTTATATGTCTGGGTAATTAAAAGCAAATATAAATTTTCAAAAAAATAACGTTGCATGGGATAGAAAGAGAATACATAACAACATCAGACATAAATGTGCCTCAAGACAAACTCATTGTGCACATCCAGAATACATAATGGCTCTTGCTAAGATGCGTTTCCCACTAGACCCTACCCCAAGCCAGTAAAAGCCAGAAACTCTACAGGAAACTGTGGATTGTACTACTCTGAAATGGGAGCTGTGTCTCTAGACCGAATTTGGGGCTGTTCGTGCTGAGGACTCACCAATACGTGCTGCAGTGACAGTCCAGGTGAGAATAAGGAAATCTGGATGACAGCCAGGATATAGGAGCACTGAGACCTCAAATTGCTTCTAGGCGAGCATGGCCTAATGGGCTTCCATTTCTGCACCTCTGGCAGGAGGAGTTTGTTCTGGAAAGTAATGGTTTCTAAGGAAGTATTTCTTAAACTTTCACATGCATGCACTTACCCAGGTTCCTGGAAATCGGGCTGGGGGGCAGATTCTGATTTTGTGGGTTCAGGGTGGGGTCTAGGATCCAGCAGTTCTAGAGGCCCTGGTACTCTTGGGCTGTTAACCACAAGGAGAGTAGTCCTAAACCACCAGCCACTCCTTGGGAGAAATATGAGGCTGTAGACTCCGGGCAAGAGTGACAGTCTGGGAAACCCACAAGGGCAGTTCTGCTCTGTCCTGTAGGGTCACTATGAGTCAGCATCAACTCGATGGCATTAGCATGGGAGAAGCTAATGCTGATGTTGCTGGTTCCTTGACCTATCATACTTTGAGTGGCAAAGTCCCAAGGGCCTTCCCGGATGTGATGGCCAAAAATAGTAGTGTTCACCCTTGGTCATACTTTGGAATCCCTTAGGAGCTTTCAAGCCTCCCATTGGCCTGGCCCCATCCCAGACCAATGAAGCAAGGCTTAGTGGAAGCAGGATTCGGGTCACGGTCAGTGAGAAAGCCCCCTTGGCAATGCCAACGTACAGCCAGTGCAGAGTCGAACTGGTCGACGACTCCACATGGTTCCATATACTTTGGTGAAGCCAGCTGTTTGGGCAAGGTTTTCAGAGTTACCACCCATGTAGACTTGTTGGTGATAGTGCATTAAATAGAGCACATGCAGTGCATTGCATGAGTGGCCTATGTCATGCAACCACATCAGGGGGATGTTGAGCCAATTTCTCTGGGAAACCAAGGGTGTTGGCTCCATCCTGAACGTTGGCAGGGTAATGGACTGACACAGAGGAAACTCATTCTCTTTGTGGCGGTGCACTAATGGGTTCTTCACAGAAGGCCAAGTCCATGGCTTCAGATGCAGATGCTCACAGGGCTGAGGGAGCAGGTCAAATCCTAAGTCCGAGGTGGGTGTTTGCATATTTACATGCCCTCACTGCCATCAAGTCCATTCCAACTCACAGGCCCATGGGACTGAGTAAAATGGCCCCCGTGGGTTTCTGAGACTGTGATTCTTTAGAGGAGTAGAAAATCTCCTCTTTCTCCAGAGGAGCGGTTGGTCATTCAAACTGCTGACCTTGAGATTAACAGTCCAACTCCTGACCACTCTTGCCGCCGTCAGAATTCTATTTATATACACAAGTATATATATATATATATATATATATATGAACTCCACATTTTCAAATCGTTCTTGACACTCATGGCCTTTTTTCCTTTATAGCCATGCCTTTGGTTGAAACACAGATATAAGAGAAATATTTATCTACTTATAGGGGTACAAAAGGAGCTTTGGTGGCATAGTGTTTGCATGTTGGGCTGCTAACACCAAAGTCAGCACTTTGAAACCACCAGCCACTCCGTGGGAAGAAGAGTCTGTCTACTCCTATAAAGAGTTACAGTCTCAGAAACTCACAGGGACAGAACTACTCTGCCTCACAGGGTCACTATGAGTCAGCATCACCTCCCTGGCAGTGAGGTAGATTTTGGTTTCATAGAGATACAAGTCAGTCCTGAGCTGCTAAAGACAAGGTTGGCAGTTTGAACCCACCAGCTGCAGAGAAAGAGGAGGCTTTCTATTCCCATAAGGAGCTACAGTTTCTGAAATACCCACAGGGGAAATTTTAACCTCTCCTGTAGGATCAATATGAGTCAGAATCGACTTATCGGTGGTGAGCAAGTGGAGGGGACCCTAAACATGTTCCGGTGGACCTTAAGAGTTCTACTCATTGTGCATGCTCTGTAAAATGTAAACCAAGATTTTACTTTTGCAAACATTATATTTTCTAAACACATCTAACTGTGAAACTATACTCGCATGCGGGTCTTTGAACCTGGTCAGTGGTCTGGGGAAGTGAAGGGCCCTGACATCCTTTGTTGCTGTTAGTGCTGTCCAATCATTCTGACATCACAGGGACCTTCTTTGCAACACAAGGCAGCACTGCCCGGTCCTTTGCCAGCCTCAGAGGTAGTATGTTGGAGCCCATAGTTTCAGCTACCGTGTCCTCCAGTTCACCAAGGAGTTTCCTCTTTGTGCTGCTTACTAAACCCGTTTCTGAGGAGTCCATTCCAACTCACGGTGACGCCGTGTGGGTCAGCACCACGGGACCCCACAGAGCTTTCAAAGGCTGGTCGTTCAGAAGTCAATCAGCAGGCCTTTCTTCTGAGGGGCCTTGGATTTGAACCGCAAACCTTTTAATCAGCAGTGCTTGAGCGTGCTAACTGTTCACATTACCCGGGGACACCCAACCCTTCTTACCCTCATCGCTCCATAGGTGATCCATCTCCAATCCAAGAGGGCAGAGAAGATAGATAATACAGCCTGTGCTGTGTATGTCAGGTCCAAACTTTTCAGTGTCATGGAACAAATAGCCAAAAACCTTGATGAAATGGCTGGGAAAACTCAGTCCAAATCATTCCAAAGAAATGAGTAGCGGTGCACTCTTGGGAACTTGCGCTGTGACAGCAGCCACCAGGAAGACCCTGGTAGTCCAGAGCCTTGCCACCCCAAATATGGTCACAGACTAGCAACATCAGGAGCTTGTTAGAAGTGCAAATTCTCAAGCCCTACACAAGGTCCACTGAACCAGCGTGTGCAATTTACCAAGACCACCAACGGATCGGGGTACCTGTGAAAACCAAACCAAACCCATACTCACTGCTGTCCAGTCGAGTCAGACTCAGAGCAGCCCTATGGGCCAGGGTAGAGCTACCACTGTGCATTCCCAAGACTGTAATTCTTTAAAGGAGCAGACAGCTTGTTGTTCTCCTTCAGAATGCCTGCTAATTTAGAACTGCTAGTTTGGTGGTTAGCAGCCCACTGCCTAACCGCTAGGCCACCAGGGCTCCTTTTGTGCTTGTGAGAGGTCGAGCAAATACCATTAGCAACTAGAGAAGAACCTGGAAGAAGAAGAGCAGGGTGGGAACTGTGAGTCAATTTGGTCATTAGCACATTTCTGTGTTCACTTATTCTGTTCCTTCCCTTGTGTATTCAGTCAACAATTCTTCTTTGAACATCACCTCTGAGCCAGGATCTGTGATATGCTAATTAAGCTGGTTTAGGAAAGGGGTCTGCCTAAGTGACTCCTGCTTCCTGGCTTTTCCTGCTTCCAGATCCCCTCTCTTTACTTCCTTCCACATTAGAAGCACATCCTTACATGTGCAGCTGATCCCTAGTTCAGGACCGGAAGTTACGTGTTGGCATGCATGCATGCTCATAGCTCGCTCAGTGGGAGTGCAAAAAGTCAATTCCTTCAAGAGCCTAGCACAGTCTGTAAGGTTGGGATGGTGTTAAAAGTGGTGGGGTTGGTGTTAGTTCCCGTTGAGCCCATTCTGCACAGGATGCCTTCATGTGACAGAGTAGAAATGTCCCCATTGGGTTTCCTAGTCTGTCATCGTTACCAAAGGAGCCCCGGGGGGTACTTTAAGGGAAGTGTTGGACTGTCAACTGCAAAGTCAGGGGTTCACACCTACCAGCTGCTCCGCAGGAGACAGATGAGGCCCTCTGCTCCCATGAAGATTTACAGCCTCAGAATCCCATGATTGGGTCGCTATGAGCCAGGGTTGGTTCCATGACAGACCCAAAGCCCACTTTCTGTCGAGTTGATTCCAACTCATGGTGATCTTATATACTTGTTGTTGTTGCTGTCGGGTGCCATTGAGTGGTTTCTGACCCAAAGTGACCCTATGCACAACAGAACCAAACACTTCCAGGTCCTGCACCATCATCACATTTGTTCTCTGCCTGAGTTCATTGATGCAGCCACGGTGTCAATCCAGCTCGTTGAGGGCCTTCCTCTTTTGTGCTGCCCCTCCACTTTACCAAGCAGGATGTCCTTCTCCAGGCAATATGTCCAACATATTTGGGAGGCAAAATCTTGCCATATATGCTGTCAAGGGCACTCTGGCCTGACTTCTTCCAAGACAGATTAGGTTGTTCGTTTAGTAGTCCATGGCAGGGTAGAATTTTCCCTATAGGTTTCTGAGATATTATGTCTCTATAGGAAGAGATAGCTTCATCTTTCTCCCACAGTGAAGCTGGTGGGTTAGAACTGTTGACTTTGCATTTAGTAGCCCTGTGAGTAGCCCGCCATGTCACCAGAGGTCCTTTGCGTTTGATGGCAGTGGGGTGGAATGTTTACAATGGCAAGACCTTTTTCTCATGCATTGCTACTGACCGCGGTCTAAAGCCCAAGTGCTTAGCCATTGGGCCACCAGGATTCTTCGTGGTAAGGATGTGTTCCTGCCAAAGTTCATGAACACTACACAGCAGTGGGGTTTGGGAACTGCTAGGTAGTTTAGCTTAGGGACTGAGGCATCCATTACGCATGGTCAGCAGTCTGAGCCTTTGTCCCATGAACGAGTGGTACACTGCGCATGCTCAGAGGCTCAGGTTCCCAGCCAGGAAGGGGAGGTACACCTGGGTGTGTTCTGCACCTGAATTGGTCCAACAAGGCCAGGTGAATTCAGTTCAGCCAATGAGTTCAACCAGGGTCACCAGCACGCCCCACCTCTTGGAGTAATTTAAAAGGCAGGAGCACAGAGCAGACCTCATGACTTTCAGGGAAGCTTCTAAGGAGTTGCACATTTCTGAAGAGCCCTGCAGGTGCCTTTATAAACCTGAAACTTCTTCTAATTCTCATAAAACTCACTTGGATCACAAACTAGGCTTGGAGGTGAATGCTTTCTCGTGTGTAGCCAAGGAGCAAGGTATATCTCTATCCTGAGAGATCTCACAGAACCATTGATTGCCCTGGCATGATTTGGAGTCCTGATGGTGTCATGGCTATGCTTTGTGCAACAGTTTAAAACCACTAGCCACTCCACAAGGGAAAGATGGGGCTTTCTATTCCTATAAAGAGATACATCCTCAGTAACTCACAGGGGAATTCTACCCTGTCCTATAGGGTTGTTATGAGTCAGCATTGACTCAATGGCAGTGAGTGAGTGCCCTGGCAAGAAAGCCTTGGGTATCTACATTGACTCTCAGTTTCTGGTTAGCTTTTCACCACTTCACCCCATGAACTTGAACCGCAGTGGATGAGGGTTGTGAGCTCTGGCTCTGGGGCTGCTTGCTTGAATTTTCACATCATGGCCCTGCCCGTGATGGGACCTTTGACAGTTGGGCAAATGAGCTCAAGCCCGAGTTTCCTTTTCTGCAGCATAGACTGAGGAAGGAGATGTCTTCCTTCTTGTGTGCTAACTGACTTTTACCAGTTAGTATGAATTAGATCTTTCCACGAGGAAGATCAGGGAGAAGGGGGAAGGATGAAGCCACTTGGATAGAGGTGAAGGCAGCGTGAGGGGTCAGAGAGAGATGAAAGGACCACCATGTCACCTTTGACTACTCTTAGTGAGGCTGGCTTGGAGTGCAGGAGACAGGGAGAGTGAGGACACGGGCTAAAGGCAGTGCTCATTCATTACTTCCGGGCAGAGTTCAGCCTTTGGCATGCTTGTTGGATGCTGGCGCTGTGTTCATCCAATGAAACTTCAAAATTCTGTCCTGTCATTAACCCTTTGTCTCCCCTTTGTTCACGATTTAGAACTTCTATTCTCGGGTTCTCTTTAGAGCCCCAGGAAATCAGAAGTCACAAGTCACTTCTGTTTACAGAGAGGCCCCCAGCATGCAAAGGCAGGAGGGTGTGTTAACAGCACACCGGTCCAGTGGCTGGTCACGCCCATGCAGTACATTCTCCATCCCTTAGCTCAACAAAAGGAAAATCACCAAAGAAAAAAATTTTTCTTTTTCATGGATATTTACTTTTTCAGTTCCCTCCCCCACCCATAATCTGTGTGAATTACAGTAGAACACGCACGCACACACACACACACAATTTTCTGCCAGAATGTGTTACTCCAGTACATTCTACCCTCCTCCCTCACTGCCTCCTACCCTTTTTTCTCCTATCTACTTTCTTCCCATGACACCCAATGGACAGGTAGGGGAATTCAAAATAGACCCCAGTCTCAAATGTAGTTTAAAGCTCACTCACGCACTGCTATTGTGCCAGTTCTGACTCATAGTTACAGGATACAACTGTTCTTGTGGATTTCTGAAACAACAATTCTTTGTGGGAGTTGAAAGCTGCCCTTTCTACAGGAATGCAGCAGGTGCGTTTGAACTGCCAACCCTGCAGTTAACAGGTCAATGTGAAGGGATTTTGCCACTTTGCCACCAAGGATCCTAAAGGTAGCATGAGGAGAACATTTATTAAATCTTCCATGGTACACAGGCAAGGGGGAGACCTGAACTACAGTTCTCGGGATTCTTGGTGCCTCGCAGTGGACAGTTCCAGCCGCATCGGATCCAGGCTTCCCAAGATTTGCAGAGCCACCAGCATAGTCTTTGCTCCTCTCCAGGATTCACAATTGCTTCCTGGTTGCTCAGGTATATAGGAGTTTAGTGGTTCTCTAATGCAATCATCCCATTTTGCAAAGAAGATGCTGATGCCCAGACCGGGTAGAAGATTATCTGAGGCCACTGAGAAGGACACCATCACCTCAAGTCCTTCTGACCCCCCACAAGTTTCTGCCAACAGCACTGAGCTCTGGGTTACCTACTCAGTCTTTTGAAGCCTTAGCCAGCTGATGCAGCTGCCAGTTGGATTGATCAGGGTATGTGACCCAGAGCTCCTTAGAACGCGCCCCACCCCCAAATGCAAATTTACTGCCATAGAGTTGACACTGATTCATAATGACACTATAAGGCAGGGTAGAACTTCCCCTGTAGGTTTCTGAGACTAACTTTCAGCCTTTCTCCTGAGAAGTGGCTGGTTGTGTGGTGGTTTAGATCTTGCAGTTAGCAGCCTTTTAGCATGAGAGGTAGGGTCACATTTCTGTTCTGATTATGCTCCATTTTCTGAGATGCCAGTGCCGAGGCTCCCCCTCCCCTGCAGGTAGCAGTGAGATTTTTCTCACTAAACCGCGCTGGATGGGAAACTTGGGGCAAGTAGTGCATCGCAGCCAAGGAAGATCTCATTGACAGTGCAGTACTTGAATAAGGCAGGAAGACACAGGAGTGGCCATCTGGCGGTGGGGAAAGTGTTCCAGGTAGGAGACAGTCAGTGCAAAAGGCCTTGTGATTGGGTTCTCCAAGCTTCTTCCTGGTACAGCAAGGAGACCAATGTGAGTGGGGCATGACACTCTGTGTAATGAGGAAAGATGATCACTGTGTGGGCCTCCTGTATGATTGAGAAGCCAAGGGGAATTTTTAAACCCTAAGCCAGATCAATGCTCAAGGAAGCATCAGTCAAGACATCAAACGACACGTTGTATTGGCTAAATGTGCTACAACAGATCTCTTAAAAAGACTGAAGATCAAGGATGTTACTTTGAGGACACTGCCTGATCTTGTGCCAAATCTCGCCATGGTTGTTAGGTTGGAGTCCATTGTTGCAGCCATGGTGTCAGCCCATCTCCTTGATGATCAGTCTCTTTTCTTGTGGGCCTTCAGTTTTACCGAGCATGATGTCCCTTTCCATGGACTGGTCTTTCCTGATAAAATGTAGTAGCTACCAGATTGGATGTCATGCCTTTAGAACAGTGGTTCTCAACCTTCCTAATGTTGTGACACTTTCATATAGTTCCTCATGTGTGGTGCTCCCCCCAACTATAAAATTATTTTTGTTGCTACTTCATAACTATAATATTGCTACTGTGATGAATCGGATGACCCCCGTGAAAGCATTGTTCGACCCCCCCCCCCAAGGGGGTCGCAACCCACAGGTTGAGAATCACTGCTCTGGAACATTTTCATCATAGAAGAGAGTTCGGTTGCACAGCTCTGAGTTAGAGGGTGAGACGGGTTATTTGACATTCATTTGTTGATGTGTTTGCGAACCCAGTGGAAACACTCGGGTATGAGCATCTTCTTTAGCCATTTTCCTGGATCATTCAAATGCCATCTCTCCTGTGAATGCCTCACTCCATCCTTGGCTTTCCATACTTGCCATATGAAAATGGGATAATATTTCAATACTTAGCATTATATATAACCCAGTATTTGGTAGTCTGCCTCAAACAGATGCGAGTCTCTCTCTTTTTCTACTAATATTTAATTTTGATATGTGAAAACATACAAAGCAAAATCTGTTCCATTTCAACCCTTTCTGGACACAATGTTCAGTGACATTGGTCACACTCTTCATATTGAATTAACATTCTTGTTCTTTCTATTCTAGGTGTTTCCTTTCTTTTTACTTAATCTCTCTGCCACAACCCTCTCACATATATTTTGACTTATCTGTAGCCCATTTAGTTTTGTGCTGATTTTTTAAAGACTGCAATACTCAAGGATGCAATCCTTTAAGAGCTAAATTGTTATTTAGTTTAAAGATGACTTCAGGGGACAGTTTCAATTCAAGGTTTGAAGAGTAACTCAGGGTCATAGTCTCTAGGCCTCTTCCAGTTAAGTAAGTCTAGATAATTAAAGAATTTTAAATTATGTTCCACAAGGTTCTCCCTTTCTATCAGCATCCTTAGGAATCATGGTGCTATGGTGCCTGCTAACCTCAAAGTCAATAGTTGAAACCACCAGCCACTCTGCAGGGGAAAGAAAAGGCTTTCTGTTTCCTTAAAGAATAGCAAGCGAGGAAACCACAGGGGGTGTTCTATACTGAGTCAAAATTGACTCCATGGCAGTGAGTTTATGTTGTTATCGAAAAAAGAACACATTTTAATGGGGGCTCTGACAGATAATATAACAATCCATAAATCAATTAGATCAAGCGAGTTTGTACATATGCTGCCACCATCATTTTCTAAACACTATCATTCTACTTGACCCCTTTGATATCAGCTCCTGTTTTTCCCTCTTTCCTCAACCCTCACACCCTTACTAAATTATATATAAATTAATATCTTTATACACGCCGTCTTCTGTGTCCCTCTACTCATATTTCTGTTATTAGGCCCCTAGGCTGTGTGTGTGTGTGTTCCATTGTTATCAGTTCCCTTTTCCTCCCCTTCCCTACACAGCCACCCTGTGCCCTCATGGTATCTGAGTCAGTTCGAGTTGACTAGAGAAGCACATTCATAAACACTCATGTGTCTTTAAAAAGCTTTATATAGAAGAATAATTGTATATTAAGAAAACATCCCAGCCCAGTCCAGACCATGTCCATAAGTACGAAATTAACCCATATATCCAATAACAGTGTGTAAATTTTTTTCAGACTTATGCAACACATGCAATGACACCAAGTGCTGGAAGATCACAGGGCAGTCGGTGGAATGTCTTATGGACCCAGTGGAGGTGGAAAGTGGCATGGCTCTCCACATGACTCCTCCCCGTTCAAGGCTCTGGCTGCCGTCAATGTAGATCCATGTATCTTGTCAGCAGGAATATCAAGTCATGGGTGTCTCTCACCCCCAGGAAAGAATACAGGAGTTGCCAGAATCCTCAAGAGAAGGCCATGCCCACATTGAGACCTCACTGGCTATGGCCTGAGTGACAGCCTGGACTCCACCCCTATGCAAGATGATGGGAGATTAAAAAGGTACCACAGTATCGCTACTCCCATTACTGTTCCTGCGGATTTTATCTGTCCTGGATTCCGTGCGTGGTTGCTGTTTTTTATGATTTTACTTTCAGCATCTATCTGTGGTGTCCCTGATCTGAATGCCCTGATGCAGTATCTGTGAGTCTCCTGTGAGCAGGGACTGTGTTCTCTACATCTGGGTCTTCTTAAAGCTTTGCAAAATGTTGTCATTTGAATAACACTCAATAAATATTTGTTGAAGGAATGGCATTGCAGGTGACAGTCAGTACCTATTCTCCCATCAGTTATATGGTTGGCGGTCTTTTTACCTCTCAGACATATAGCTGAATCATTACAATGTGAGGGTCTGAGCCTGGTTATATTATTGGGACATGTAGTCAAAAGACAAAATATGTTTGCCTAAAGCACCTTTTGAGTATGATGTTTCAATAAAATAAATTGGACAGATCCTGGCAGCAGACATGTTTCAGCCGCTCACAAGGTATGTGGCTTTGGGTAGTGTACCCTAAGCTCTGAATTCAAGGTAAGTAGTTTCAATGGTCAATTGCATGTGAGAGCTGGACAGTGAGTAAGGAAAACTGAAGAAGAATCAATGCATGTGAATGATGTGCAAACAATACCGAAAGTCGTCTGGGCTGTCAGAAGAACAAGCAAATCCCTCTTGGAGAAAGCACGGCCAGAATGCCCCTTAGAAGTGAGGATGGCAAGTCTTCATCTCACATCCATTGGACATGCTATCAGGAGAGACTGGTACTTAAGAAAGGACATAATGCTTGTTAATGTACAGGGGCAGCAAGAGGGAAGAAGACCCTTGATAAGATGGATGTCCACAGTGGGATGTGCTCCTTGAGACTCAAGCTGCGTCCCCAGGAGACGAGCTCTCAACTGTGGAATTAGTGCTTTTGAAAAGGGGCAAATCTTCCAGCAGTTCTCTCTTCAGAGGCCTGGCCGTACGCTCTGCAGACTTGTGGGCACGCTCACTCTGGTGAACCCAAATTCTTGGGAGAGGCTGATCTGTCCCTAGAAAACTGGCCACATGCAAAAGCATAGAGACTAATATCTGCCTCCTGCTGGAAGGATCTGGAAGGAGAAGGGTGGCTGGAGTCCTCTAGGAGGGAAGTTGAGAGCCAGGAGAGGCAGCAAAGCCACAGTTCCAGCAGGTGGTGTCCTAAGGCTAAGGGAGCTTGCCAAGGATCAAGTGAGTCCTGGAGGTGTCTGCAGCCCATCTTGCTGAGGGCCTCCATTTATTTCATATATCTATGGATAATGGGAAGGGCCCCCAAGGCCCGCTGGCTGACCTCATATGATACGCCGTGAACTATCCACCTTGGCATCCTCCAAAGTCTCTGAAAGCTGCAGCCCCTCCCACCCACTGGCAGCCTTCTTGGACAGGATCTCCTCCACACTGCTGCAACCATGGGCTCACACACAAGGACCATTGTGAGGACGGTGCAGGACCAGGTGGTGCTTCAATCTCTTGTGTGTGCTTTTGCTATGAGTCAGGAGCTCACTCAATGGTATCTAACAAGTTATTGTGAGATGACATAAGAGGACTTCGTGGAGGCCCTTCCAAGAGAGGGTTGGAACATAGCATGGTAAGAGGCCTGGTCAGGAATGTGCTCATTGTGCTCATTGTTTCCATCCCCTTCTCCCGGAAGCCAATGCTCTAGGGAGGAAAGGCAGGCCCAGAGACAGGGAAGGGCTAGGGAAGAGGGAGCGATAGGAGAGCAATAGAAAAGACAGGTTACTCTCCCTCATTCCCAGTATAGCTCCTCAAACCTCAGGTAAAGCCTCTGATTCTGAGGCTGAGACTTATAATAGGATCAGACTGAACATTTAATCCCTCAAGCTGCCTGGAAAGTGTGGGAGCTGATTAAGATGGCAAGAGATGAAGAAGGAAGGAATCTACTGGGTACAGATGTGAAAGCACCTGTTAGTGAAGCCTTCTCAGTTTCTTATTGCCTTATCAATGTCATCAGTCCACTTAATGTACTCACTTTCCAAATGCCTATTAACCAATTGTACATACCTTGAGTTCTCTCTAGGAGGCAATATTAATATTCTCATTTCCGAGTTGAGGCCACAGAAGTTTCGACAACTTCTGGTTGTTGTTGTTGCTGGCAGGTGCTCATCAAGTTGGTTCCAACTCATAGCAACCCCTGTGCATACCGGAAGGGAGCATGGCCCCGTCCTGTGTCCCCCTCTCTGAAGGGCACTTGCCTCAAATCTTTAAATTCAAAGCTTCTTGTTTTGTCAAATGAAATCATTTCTTCAGTCAATCTCAGAAATCTTTATGTAAAAACGTTGGAAACGCCTTTCACTCAAGGTCTAGGGAGGCTGAGTAAGGTGGGAGGTGCTCCAGGACAGATGGTGGGAATCACTCCTGCAGGTGGGTGGTAGGTTGGCGAGGCCAGTCTGACTTGCCTCCCTGGTGACTGACCTCAACCAGCAATGGGCAGCTGGACACATGGCATGAAGTGACCTCTGGTCTTCGTGGGGGTGGATGCCAGTAGACCGTCAGGTATTGGAGACCCATGAGAAAATAGGTTACTTTTCTCTTTCTCTCCAAGTTTCTCTGTGATGTCTTTATGCTGCCTGAGCCCACATGCATACTGACAAAGACAGACATGTGCACACACATGGCAAAGTAAATAGAGACGCCCACATTCACAGACGTATTCATCCACGTGCAAATAGGCACATATGTGCACATGCATGCCAAAGGAGACACAGACATCCATGAATGCACATGTATTCGTGAAAGATGATTTTCATGGGGAAAAAGATCCGATCTATCACTGTCAAGTCCACTCCAACTCAAAGCAACTGTAGAACACAGAGGAGAACTGCCCCATTGGGTTTCCAAAGCTGTCATCTTGTCAGACACAGTCAGCTACCACTTTCTCCTGCAGAGCAGCTGGGGTTTTCCAACTGCCGACCTTTCACTTAGCAGCCGAGCACTTGCTGATTTTCATAGGAGTCTGGAAATCAGTTTCATTGCCTGCTAGTCATACCTCCTCTGTGAGTTAGCACAGCCTGGTAAGCTTGGAAGGAGAAAAATCTTCCTTCCCGAGGTAGTTGAGTGGTTTTCCCCTGAGGAAATGGTTCAGAAAAAGATTTCCTTCAAGAAATCAGAACACTCTTGAAGAGAAATTTCCTGCCAAAACATTTGTTTGCTTGACACTGAAACAAGTGAAGCAGCCCCCTTACTTCCCCCTTGGGTCCTCTTTCTCATCATGACTGCTCTGCTCAGCTACAAGGCTCCAGGTCCTGGGAGCAAGGGTGCCCTTCTATGTGGAACCTCACAGGGCTCCACTGTGAGTTAGGGAAAGACCTGGAAACTTGAGCATCCTGAAACGAGGCCTGCATAGAAATATCATCTGTCATCAGGATCATAATTTCTCTCATTTTTTGTAAGATCATTGAGCCCTTGGAGCCCTGAGAAGTTCTCTCAGAGGAAGCCATCCTCCTCCCATGAATCCAAGAGGGACTGCTTAAAGATTGTTGTCTTCTACTTACAGGAATACCAGCAACCAATTGCCATTGAGTCAACTCGGACTCATGGAGAGCCCAAGTGTGTTAGAGAAGTCCGAATTTTCCATGGCTGGGGTGGGTTTTTTTCCAGAGGCATATCACCAGGCCCTTCTTGGAAGGCACCTCTGGGTGAACTCAAACCTTTAACCCGTAGTTCGCAGCCTAGCTCATGAACAATACCATCCAAGGACGGTACAGTTACTTGCTAATGGTCACCTGCAGTAGATGAACCGAGGTCAAGTAACTGTCTGAGAAACACCAACCAGAGGAAAGCAGAGTGAACCCCAGGGTTCTTGGGAAGAGGGCCAGAGAGAGAAAAAGGAGAAAACAGCTTTCTCGGGACATCAGAAAGGAAAGGACTCCACTTTGTGGATGCCATAGGACAATCCCAAGCCAAGCATGGGTGAGAAACAGACCCCACCCAAACCCAGCGGGCTGGATTCTGTCGCCAAGTGTTGAACACCAGACATGGATATGACAGAGCCGCTAGTCGTCCGTGGAAAGAAACTGTTTGCCCATTGTCTGGTAGTTTTGTAGCATTTGAACAACCAGGCCTCTGCTGCCTCTTCTGGCCTGAAATATAATTGCAGCCATAACCGCCCAGCGTTTCAATGGGTAGAACTCCCTGGGGAGGGCTAACTACCCAAATCATTTGGGAGATCATTTTAGGATTGTCCAGGAGATCTTTGGCTGTGTCTATAATATGAACGACGGTGTCTTTGTTTTAAAAAAAGAAACTTTTTATTGTAAGGTGGGTTAAGATTTACAGAGAAAATCAGCTTTGCACGTAACAATTTATACATGTTTTGTAATGTGACATTGATGACAATCTCCTGCAATGTAATATCACTCATGCCATTGAAACTCTGCTTCCTGTTTTCATTCACCCTTCTCCCCTAACCTTGCCTGCCTTTTGAATTTGGCCTTGGGCAAATACTGCCTATTTGCTTTTGAATGGTTGATGGTTCTGAGGAATGTGTGCTCCTCAGTGCTATGATTCATTTTGGTGTAGTTGTTCTTATCAGGTGCCATTGAGCCAGTTGCAACTCACATTGACCCTATGCCAAACATTCAGAAACACTACCTAGCCCTGAATAATTCTCCTAATTGTTCCCAAGCTTGAGCCCCTTGTTTCAGTCACTGTCAATCCATCTCCTTAAGGGGCTTCCTCTCTTTCACTGTCCCTCTACTTCACCTGGCATGATGTCCTTCTCCAGGGACTAGTCTCTCTTAATAACATGACCAAAGTATGTGAGAGGAAGTCTCACCATCCTTGCCTTTAAGGAGCCCTCTGACCATACTTCTTCTAAGACAGATCTGTTTGTTCCCTTGGCAGTCCATGTTACTTTGAATATTCTTCACCAGCACCACAATTCAGACATATCAATTCTTCTTCAGCCTTCCTTATTCAATGTCTGACTTTCACATACTTATGAGGCAATTTAAATTACTATGGCTTGGGTAAGGTGCACCTTAGTCCTCAAAGTAACATCCTTGCTTTTTAGCACTCTACAGACGTATTGTGCACCAAATGTATCCATATGGAATGCGTCATTTGATCTCATGATTGCAGCTTCTAAGAGTATTGATTATAGACTTCATCAAGACAAAAATCCGTGACATCTTCAACAAATAACAACAAGTAAAAACAACAACAAACTTCTCCATTTATCATGGTACCTATTGATCAAGTTGTGAGGATGTGTGTCTTCTTGACATTGAGTTGTAATCCATACTGAGGTCTGCAATCTTTTCTCATAAGGTTCACTTTATAAACCTGTCTATTTTTCAGAGGGTTGAATTCAGTTCCAGACCTGAGGGGTGATGAAGGACCATAGTAGTGGGGATCTCACTAGTCTATCTAACCAATAAACCTCATCTTTTATCATTATTATTATTACTATTGGTAGTAGTAGTATGACTTTCAGTTTTCTTACACGTTACTCCCCACTCTATCTAGGACCATGTACCATGATCCCTTTCAGAGCAGCTGTTTGTGATAGGCAGGCACCATTTAGTTCTTCTGACCTTAGCATCATAGAGGCTGAGGTATACGCATAGTCCATTACTGATTTGGACTAATTGTTGCCAGGCATCTTGAGCTTCTTCAATGTTATTTGCTCCAGACAGGGTGCAATAGGTTATTGTGCCAGCCTGGCCGATAAACACAAGTAGGATTAATCGAAGGGCAGAGGGATAAATGGCTTCGTGAGCCTCGCCTTGCTTGTTCTGTGCCTCAATTTAAAGGGGTACACTACCTGTGGGATGCCTAGCTTGTGGACTGTGTCGCTGTAAGTTGAGGTCCATTTAATCCCACAGGATTGGAATGTTCGTCTCTGGAGCTGGGGACCGACAGTTGGTGACAGTTGGTGACTTGCCTTGCTGTTTGCTGCCTGGGTATATATAGCCCAGCTCTCTCTACAGAAAGGGACTGGCAACTGGCGGCTCTCAAGCCTTAAAGGACTGCTAGTGTCTCACTGTTTTATAATTTAACTGTTAGTTTCTTGTGTTATCTATCTGTATATAATTTAGTGGTTCATTTCTTGTATTGCATATCTAGCTTTATAAATATATTTATATATAATTACTAGCAATATGGTTTTGTCTCTCTAGAGAACCCTGTCCAACACATAGGGTGAGACCAAGAACCGACTTTTAGTTTGCTACTCACTAGCTTTTGAAGACCCCAGTCACTTCCCTGATGCATACAGAACATTGTCTTTGTGAGCTAGTTTGTACCAATTGATCTTGAGGTCTCTCAGAGCTATGTTCCTGATCCCCGATATTTAGGACACGCTCCCTCAAGGGGTTTTGTTCTAGCTAAGACATTTTCATAACTATGCCTCCTGGATGCACTATTATATTCATGGTCATATTTGTAGTATATGCTAATATGTATATAGAACTATTCTCTGGCAAACCTATATTTATTCATGGGGCTACTCCCATTCTCCTTCCCACAACTGCTCAGATTTTGTGGTTTTTCTATCTATCTATTTATCTCTCTAGCTATCCTTGTATGTTATTGTTATTATTGGAGTATTTATCTCTGTTGCCTTTAATGCTTGTAGTCTACTGAGAAAGGATAGTGTTTTGATATTCCAAATGTTTCCCCATTTTCTGGGTTACATGACACAAACCAATAGAAGAAGAGAAAAGAAAAAAATGTAACCCAAGTAATAACACCAACAATAAAACCAATTTAGTCTTTTGGTTAAGAATTAGTCAGACGTTCCCACTCCTAGGCTAACCCTTGAAAGAAAACGAATGAGATAAAAGACCATAGGGAGGAAGAAAGGAGAGTGGGAGGCAAGGGAATAAAGAAAGAAGGTGGCAGGGTTGTGTGAACAATTAATGTGGACCTTCTTTGATGTGTATTAAAAATAATATTGACTGGTTTTTTCAATACTCACCAAAAATTATTTATATCAATCAAGAAAACCTCACTACCCTGGAATCAATTCTGACATATAGCAACCCTTTGGACAGAGTATAGAACTGCCCCTGTGGGTTTTCAAGTCTGTAAATCTTTACAGGAGTAGAAAATCTCATCTTTCTCTTGTGGAGTTGGGGTGGGGGGAGTTTCGAACTTCTGATCTTGCAGTTAGAAGTCCAACTCATAATCTACCTCACCAACAGGGCTCCTCCTTTCATCATTAATCTAGACTGTTTGACCTTCTTGGCTTACTGGGTTTGGTTTTCTCGCTTTGGAAGACATGGTACCAAAATACACACCATTTCCTAGCCCCCCCCCAAAATCAAAAGTAAGCAAAACAAAACAGGAAAAACTAGCAACCCAATCCAAACCAACTAACCTATTTAGCCATATAGATAAAGGATACTTGTAGCCAACATCTGTGTTGGGGGCAATAGGGATGGATGGGGACTGTGGTTAACAGGCACGTGTCAGCTCATCCACAGGGGACATTCAAATTCTAGCTCCAGACTGTTGTTGCCTTGGGGAAATGCAAGGATTTTAAGGCCTGATTTTCTGTTTGTAACTGAGATGCTGAGAATATAAAATTCGATGTGAAATCGTCAACTTTTCAAATATTGGATCACATTAGTTAAAACCACTTTTCAGGCTGCTCATCATCATACTAGCACATCATTAGGCTAAAATCATATCAAAGACATCTGGTTTGTCCCCTGTGCCCTTTAAGGACAACTGAAACATAAGGACGGGAATGTGACATTCATTCTTCCTCTAGACCCTCACCCTTTGCCTCCATCGGCTGGCGTTCATAGAAGAGACAGACGGTTTTGTTCAACTTCAGCATAATCAGAGTCCTGAGAGTTAAACACAATACATATATAATTTCATACTAGTCGTTTTAATATTAGCCCAAACAAAACCAACAAAAACCCAACCCGTTGCTGTTATGTTGGTTCTGGTTCCCGAGGACCCCCTGGGTGCCAGGGAGAAACTACACATCACAGGATTCTCAAGCCTGTGGGCTTCTAGAAGCAGGCCATTAGTTATTTCTTCTGAGGGGTGCAACTGCCCACCTCTTGATACGATGAGTCCTTAACCATTTCTGCCACCCAGGGTCTCCCAGTCTTCGTATGTGACCCCCAAATTCCTTGACAGGCTACCTATAGGAAGGTAGAGTCTATGCCATTTGCCCTTAAATTGGGATGTTTCATGACCTCTGTGACCAATAGATTATGGAGAAGATGACACTGTGACATCTAGTTTGGGCAACCCCCTTCCCTCCCACAAAGTGCTTCACAGCTTCTGAAAAATCCCTTCAAAGACTTCTTCTTGAGTGCTCACCCTTAGAATGTCCAGCCTCCACGTGCTACCTCTCAGGACACTTCTCAGCACCCGGACACTATGCTGAAAGAAGCCTGAGCCGCCTGGAAAGGCCACGTGGAGACACTCCAACCAACAACCCAGCTAAGCACCCAGCTAACGGCCAGCTTCAGCTGCCAGCCCTCTGAGTGCACGTGTAGGCACTGGAGTCAACAGAGGCCCCTGCCCCAGCTCCCATGTGACTGCCAACTCATGGGAGACTCCAAGCACGACCCAGTGGCGTCCCAGCAACCACACGATGATGGTCCTTGTTTGAAGCCACTGCGTTTGGGGAGGGAGCGTTTCTTGCCCAGCCACAGGGATGAGAACCTGCATCTCAACAACATGCAGGTGGGTGAGGGGGCCGTCTCTCGAGCAAGGCAGCCTCCCTTCTTGTCAACTCCTGGGGATTTTTGTTGTTCTTGCCACTGCTGCCCCAATTCCCCAGGAGCTAGAGGAAGGCAGGCAGCAGGCCTCAGGTGGCCAGGAGGCAGGAGCCTCTGTGGGATGCAGTTACAATGGGAAACATAACCTTAAAGGCAGGAGCCTGACTTTACCTTTGCCTCCTGGAGATTTGGGATGCAGTACACCTGTCAAATCCCATCTTCTGTCCAACCCTGATCATATGTCTGTCTTATGTTTGCACACAGGACGCAGACTTGTGAACACCCAAAGAACAGGGTCTGGTGCCAAGAAACCAGCGCCACAAGGAACTGATGTTTCTCCAGCAATGGGGAGGGGTGGGATGAGAGGAAGAAAGGAGTACAAATCACTGGATGAAAACAAGGTGGGGAAAGGAAGGAGCAAATGGAGAGAGTGAAGGAGGGAGACTGGGAGGCTGAAGGAAAAAGGCAGGGAAGGAAAGGAGAAAGGTGGCGGTGGGGAGAGAGGAGTGAAGAAGAAATGGAGGAGTGTGGGAGGGAAGATGGAAGGTGAAGGCAGGCAGGAAGACGTGAGCAAAGTGAGGGAAGGAAGAAAAGAGAAAGAGAAGGGCAAGAAGAAGAAAGGAAGGTAGGGAAGAGAGGAAGAAAATGAGAAACCTAATGTCAATGGCACCCTCTATGTTTTTATTTCCTGTTTTTCTGAGGTAGCCTCTTCAGCAGAAGCAAATGGGCTGAATCGCCTCAAACTCCACCTAGGTAGTAAGCACGGGTTTCATTTCGCCAGGGCCTGTGAAAATGTTTGAACTGAGCAGCATTAACACGGAGACAGCGATTACCCCCCGTGGCTGTTGCACTCTGATGATACCAAGGCAACGGGAATGGGGGGCTCATTATTTCACCAGGTGACAAAAAAATAGTATTTTGACGTTTAACCCTGAACGTGGGGAAGGGGTGCGTGGGGGAGGAATCAGGGGATCTTTGTGGAGTCTCCTCTTGCCATTGTGATGCCCCTTGGCCTGCCAACAACCTGAGGTCCTCCACGCTGCCAGTGAGGGGCTTGGCTGCAGGCCCTAGCCTAGCATTTTTTATCAGATTTACTGTGACAAGTGATGGGAGAAAAGCAAGATGCTGTTAACAGCGCATCCGTTCAGACCCTGCTATTTAGAAATTTGGATTTATATTTTGTCAGAGAGAAGTAGCACTGATGTTAATCTTTGCACTACCCTTGGAAAAAAATCATTCATAACCTTATAACAATAATCCATGGCATTTGTGGAGCTCTGAGAACCAAGGGATGGTCAGAAGCATTTTTAGACAGATGTCTCATTTCATCTTCAAAGCAACCCAGTGAGGAATAAGAAAAGTTGGCTTATGACTTCCCTTTTGGAAAGTGAATCTTTGGAAGCACAGAGAGGTCCAGGTTTGCCCAAGGTCACATAGTCAATAAGTTAGAGAGCCTGGATTTGAACCTGAGCGGTCTGCTGCCAGAGGTACTTTTTTTGCTCGTGTTTATTAAGGCAACTTGCAGCTCTGGCAAGGATTCAGATAGAATTGAGGATCATTTTTCTAACAATTTATTAGGGGCTCATACAACTCTTATCACAGTTCATACATATACATACATCAATTGTATAAAGCACATCTGTACAGTCTTTGCCCTAATCATTTTTTTCTCCTCTTTTCTTTTTTTACATTTTATTAGGGACTCATACAACTCTTATCACAATCCATACATATTCATACATCAATTGTATAAAGCACATCCATACATTCCCTACCCCAATCATTCTCAAAGCATTTGCTCTCCACTTAAGCCCTTTGCATCAGGTCCTCTTTTTTTCCCCCTCCCTCCCCTTCCCCCCCTCCCTTATGTGCCCTTGGTAATTTATACATCGTTATTTTGTCATATCTTGCCCTATCCGGAGTCTCCCTTCCCTGGTTCTCTGCTGTCCCTCTCCCAGGGAAGAGGTCACATGTGGATCCTTGTAATCAATTCCCCCTTTCCAACCCACTCACCCTCCACTCTCCCAGCATCGCCCCTCACACCCTTGGTCCTGAAGGTATCGTCCACCCTGGATTCCCTGTACCTCCAGCCCTCATATGTACCAGTGTACAGCCTCTGCCCTACCCAGCCCTAACAGTGCTTCTCTCTATCCTTGTGGAGCCCTGGTGATGGGCTGGGCTGCTAAGTAGTAGCTTAAAGAGGCTTTCCCCTCCTGTGAAAAGTTACACTCTCGGGAAACTCACGGGTGCCAGTTCTACCCTGTCCTCCAGGGTTGTTCTGAATCAATGTCAACTCAATGGCAGTGAGTTTGGCTTTTTAATGTCTCTCCCTGTTGTTGTTGTTAGTTTGCCATCCAGTTGGTTCTGGTCCATGGCAAACCTATTCACAGCAGAATGTAACTATAACAGCTCCTCCTCCATCCACCCAAGTGTTCCTATGCTCAGTCCTCTTGTTGTAGTCACTGTGTCAATCCAGCTCTTCAAGGGCCTTCAACCTTTTTTCACAGCCCTTCCATTTTTCTAAGCATGATGCCTCTCCAGGGACTGGTCTCCACTGACAACATGTCCAAAGTCTCACCATCCTTACTTCTAATGGGAATTCTGGCCGTACTTCCAAGACAGATTTTGTTTGTTCTTTTGGCAGTCCATGGTACTGTCAATATTCTTTGCCAGTACCATGGTTCAAATTCATACAGTTTACCTGGGTCTTCTTCACTCAATGGCAAGCTTTTCACATGCAGATGAGGCAAATGAAAATACCATGGTTTGGATCAGGTGTACTTCCTGCTTAAAGTAACATCCTAACTTTTCAACATTCTAAAGAGCTCTTATGCAGCAGATCTACCCAGTGCAATGTATCTTTTCATCTCTTGACTGCTGCTTCCAGGAGCATTGCTTGTGGATCCAGACAAGACAAAATCCTTGACAACTTCAGGTCTTTCTCGATTTATCATCATGTTACCTATTGGTTCAGTTGTGAGGATTTTGGTTTTCTTTGTGTTGAGTTGTATCCCACATTGAAGGCTGCAATCCTTGATCTTCACCAGCAAGTGCTTCAAGTCCCCCATCCTTGTCAGCAAGCCAAACTGTGTCGTCTGCATATAGCAGGTTGTTAATAATATTTCCTCCATATCTGATTCTGTGTTCTTCTTCATATAATTTGGCTTCTCTGATTATTTGCTCACCATACAGATTGAAAAAGTATAATAAGTGGGTGCAACCTGGATGCACACCTTTCTTGATTCTTAAACCATGCAATCTACCCTTGTTCTATTTGTGCTGCTGCTTCTTAAACCATGTACAAGTTTCACATGAGCAAGACAAAGTGTTCTGGAATTCCCTTCTCAAAACTATCCATGTTTTCTTATGATCCACACAGTCAGATAGCTTGGGTGTTAATAAAACATAAGTAAACATCTTTAGGGTATTCACTGCTTTCAGGCAAGATCCATCTGATATCTGATATCCTTTGTTCCACATCCTCTTCTGAATCTGGCTTAAATCTCTGGGAAACCAAACTCACTGCCTTGTAGTTGATGACAACTCATCCTGACCCTATAGTATAGGGTAGAATTAATTGCCCCTGTGAGTTTCTGAGACTGTAACTCATTATGGGAGTAGAAAACCTTGCCTTTCTCCCACGGAGTGACTGGTGGTTTTGAACTGCTGACCTTGGGGTTTGCAATCCAACCTGTAACCGCTGTGCCACGATGGCTCTTGAATGCTGAATATGGTAACTTTCTGTCAATGAATTAATGCAACTGTTGTTGTATTAGCTTCAGTACAATTTGACTCACATGTGATGCCAATGATAGTGTTACATAATTTGACCATTCCGTTGGTCTCCCTTCTTTGGTATGTATACACATATGGATCTCTTCCAGTCTGTTAGCCAAGTAGCTGTATTCCAAATTTCCTGACATAGATGAGTGAGTGCTGCCAGTGCTTTATCAGCTTGTGGAAACATTTCAATAGATATTCCAGCAATTCCTGGCATCTTGTTTTGGGCTAGTGCTTTCCATGCATCTTGAATTTCTTCTTTCCTGACCATTGGTTCTTGCTCATATGTTACCTCCTGAAATGGTTGAATGTTGGTCTATTCTTTTTGATACAGTGACTCCATATTGTTTCCATCTTCCTCAGATGTTTCCTTCATCATTCAATATTTTGCCCATAGAATTTTTTAATATTGCACCTCGAGAATTGACATTTTTCTTCAGTTCTTTCAGTTTAAGATATGCTGAATATGTTCTGTTTTGGTTTTCTAACTCTAGGCCTTTGCATATTTTGTGATAATATTTTACTTTGTATTATCGAGTTGTCCTTTGAAATTTTCTATTTAGCTCTTTACTTCATCATTTCTTCCATTTGCCTTAGCTACTCTCTGATTAAGAGTAAGTTTCAGAGTCTCTTCTGACATGCACTTGTATCTTTTCTTTATTTCCATTTTTTTAAATGACACTGTGCTTTATTCAGAGATGTTCTCAAAATTTGGTGGGTTATTATCAAGGTTGTATATTGACTCTCGTGTACTTGTTTGCATTTTCTTGAACTTCAACTTGAGCTCACATATGAACAATTGCTGATCTGTTCCACAGTCAGTCCCTGGACTGGTTTCAGTTGCTGATATTGAGCTTCTTTTATTGTCTCTTCCCACAGGTGTAGTCAATTTGATTTCCGTGTATTCCATCTGGAGAAGTCCACATTTATGGTCACCTTTTTTGTTGTTGATCAAATGTTTGAAGAAATCATTAATCATTCAAAATTCTAACATACAATCAAGATAAATTGATAATTATTGGTGATTGGAGTGCAAATGTTGGAACCAAAGAGGAAAGAACAGAAGCTGGAAAATATAGTATATGCTATCAGCAATTTATTGGTCTTGCAAACTCTGTCATGAGATCTCCAGCTTGGTTTCTATCACCAAGACCATATTTTTCAACTACTGATCCTTCCTCTTTGTTTTCAACTTTTGCATTCCAATAGCATTTTGATAGCAAGTCTGACAAATTTGGGACTGAATATGGTGGTAGAATTATTCAATTTCTGCATCACCAGCTTTGGGTGGTTGGTGCATAAATTTGAACAATAGTTGTATTGATTGGTTCTCCTTGAAGGGGGCTAGATAGCATCCTATCAAAGATAGCATTGTACATTAAAATAGATCTTAAAATGTCCTTTTGATGATGAATGCAATGTTGTTTCTCTTGATTGTGTCATTTCCAGCAGAGTAAACCATAAGATTTTCTGTTTCAAAATGGTCAATATCAGTCCATTTCAGCTAACTAATGCTTACAATATCAATCTTTATGTATTCCATTTCATTTTTAATGACTTCCAATGTCCCTCGATTCATATTTCATACATCCCAAGTTTCAATTATTAATGACGATTTGAACTGTTTCTCCTCATTTTGAGTTGTGCCCCATCAGCAAATGAAGGTCCTGATGGCTATACTCGATTTGCATCATTATGGTCGACTTGCCTATGAAAAGTCAGCTCTTCCTCTTCCTCAGCCGTATTTTGAGTACTTTCCAAGTTGAAGAGCTCATCTTCTGGCAAACGTTCTGACAATGTTCTTCTGTTGTTCATGGGGGGTCTAGTAACTGACAGTGTTGCTGCTATCCATAGGGTTTTCAATGGCTCATTCTTCCCATGCAGGCAGCCAATTCCTTCTTCATTGTCTGTTCTTTGTCTGGAAGCTCTTTGGGTGACCCTGCTGGTATATGAAATGCCAATCACATAGCTCCCAGTATCTCACAAAACAAAAGTCACCACAGTACCACAAAATGCCAGACAAGTGATGGACCTCTATTCTTAGGGAGGCGTGGCCTGGTGGGAGGAGTGTGCCCTTAGGTGGTTCTGATCCACTTACTGGAACAAATACTGTTAGTTCTTATTTCATAAATGTGAAAGGCATAAAAGAGACCCCCCAAAAATATCCTCCAATTCAGACTTTCTGCCTTTTAAAAGAGGATAACCCACTCTGATTCAAAGTCATTGAGGTGTTTTGTTTTCCCCTCCCTCTGAGGCTACAGAGACTAGACTAATCACAGCTGAGGTGGAGCGACTGAAATGACTTAAAGCACCAGCTAGACTGGCTGTCAGAAGCAGCTACAGTCAACAGCTACAGACTGACAGAGCTGCTCAGCCAAGAGCTGAGGGTTCTCAACTCCCACTTCTACTGATGGGCACAGCCAGTGGCCTCTGGGAGTTGACTGGAACCCAGCAGCCAGCTGTGAGGAGCAAGCTAATTCATCTCAGCCTGGCCCAGGTCATCCAGTCACTGAAGGAGTATCGGGAAAGAGGGAAGAAATTTGGGGTCCCACATTTGGCCACAGACAAAAGTTGTTCTGTGTTTAGACAGTAGTTCTGGGCCTGAGTTTGGGGCAGGTGTGATGAAGGAAAGTCGGCTCCCTCCCTGCATCTGGGAACAGATGGTGGGGCTGCCCTGGAAACAGCAGGCCAGTCAGCTGGAGCAAAAAAGGCTTGGCCTCTAAAGCCCTGGCAGGGCAGACTGAAGCTACCTGGACTGTTTTTTCTTAACCCAATGGCTCCTGCTACCCTCACCACCCCCAACTAGGTAAAAGGGAAGAAAGATGCATTTTCTTTACAGAGGCAACTTTCTAGAAAGGAGACCAGCCCACCAGCTGTGAAAGGTCCCCTTAAACCATTTTACTTTGAGCAGGAGGAAGAAATGTTGAGATTCCCAGAGCCACGTGGAATTGTGGATCCTCTAGTTTAGGTTCCAGTGATGCCAGATCGATTTTTCTAGAGAAAATCAAAATTCCTGTTTTCTGAAAAACCTCCTGATTTTTTCAAAGGCGATTCAATAACATTGGATAGAAGCCAAGTAGGCCAAAGAGCCCTGATGGCACAGTGGGTTATGTGTTGGGCAGCTAACTAGAAGGTCAGTAGTTTGAAACCACCAGTCACACTGGGGGAGCGGGGGGTGGGGGATAGGGTGGGGGGCTGTGCAGAGATGAGACCTTCTAGTCCATATAGAATTTCAGCCTCGGAAACCCACAGGGGCAGTTCCGCTCGGTCTTACAGGGTCACTGTGAGTTGGAGTCTTCTAGATGGCAGTGAATAAGCAGGCCAACCAGAGTCCACACAGGTCCTCATTTGGCCATGGGAGTCCCCAGTCTGTGACCCTCACAGAATCGACCTTTGTGTATCGATGTTAAAAGTGAGATCCAGAGAGGGGAGCGCCTGTCCCCTTGAGGAGCACCGAGTGGACTTTCCAGTCTCCAATCTGTAGCAGACACTCCCAGTGCTCCTTCTCTTCAGTCCCAAATTCCTGATTCCGTGTACTCGCCTCAGTCACCAAGGGCCAGCTCTTAAGGTCCCTTTGCTGGTGCTGGCTGAATGTGCTGAGGAACATATGCCCCTGGGAACAGCCCTGACCAGGCCCCTCACTCCTTGGATGGCAAAACTCTGAGAGGCGTGCGCTATACCTACCCCTGGAGACTTCCTAAGTGATTAAGCAGCAGGTTCCCAGGTTTGTAATTGGATTCACAATCTATTTGTTATCGGTGGCCTTCCCTCCACTGGCTCACAATGCCACATCATTACCTGCATGCTCAGAGTTTCCTAAATAAGTTCATTGCCTTTAAGTCTTTGGCCAGGGTCTGCTTCAGTGAGAACCCAAACTAAGCCCAGGTCTGAATCGTTATGTGTCCTTCCTGCCATCCAGTTGATGCCAACTCATGGCGAATCTATAGGATAGGGTAGAACTGCACCTGTGAGTTTCTCTGACTGGAACTCTTTTTTTTTTTTTAACATTTTATTAGGGGCTCATACAACTCTTATTACAATCCATACATATACATACATCAATTGTATAAAGCATATCCGTACATTCTTTGCCCTAATCACTCTCAAAGCATTTGCTCTCCACGTAAGCCCTTTGCATCAGGTCCTCTTTTTTTTTTTTACCGTCCCTCCCGCTCCCCACTCCCTCATGAGCCCTTGATAATCCACAGATTGTTATTTTGCCATATCTTGCCCTATCTGCAGTCTCCCTCCCCCCTTCTCTGCCGTCTGTCTCCCAGGGAGGAGGTTACATGTGGATCCTTGTAATCTGTTCCCCGTTTCCAACCCACTCACCCCCTACTCTTCCAATATCGCCCCTCACATTCCTGGTCCTGAAGGTATCATCCACCCTGGATTCCCTGTGCCTCCAGCTCCTATATGTACCAGTGTACAACCTCTGCCCTATCCAGTCCTGCAAGGTAGAATACGGAGCATGGTAGTTGGGGGGAGGAAGCATCCAGGATCAGGGGGAAAGCTGTGTTTTTCATCGGTACTACATCGCACACTGACTGACCCATCTCCTCTCCTAAACCCCTCTGTGAGGGGATCTACAGTGGCCAACAAATGGGCTTCAGGTCTCCACTCTGCACTTCCCCCTTCATTCACTATTATGTGTATATATATATATAATATATACCATATATATATATATATATATATATTGCATTATGCCTTATACCTGGTCCCTTTGGCACCTTGTGATCGCACAGGCTGGTGTGCTTCCTCCATGTGGGCTTTTTTGCTTCTGAGCCAGATGGCTGCTTGTTCACCTTCAAGCCTTTAAGACCCCAGACACTATCTCTTTTGATAGCCGGGCACCATCAGCATTCTTCGCCACATTTGCTTATGCACAAGTTTGTCTTTGGCAATCGTATCATGGAGGTGTGCAGCCAATGCTGTGATTTTTTTGTTCTTTGATGCCTGATAACTGATCCCTTCGGGTCCTCGTGATCGCACAGGCTGGTCTGCTCTTCCATGTGGGCTTTGTTGCTTCTGAGCTAGATGGCCGCTTGTTTATCTTCAAGTATTTAAGATCCCAGACACTATCTCTTTTGATAGCCGGGCACCATCAGCTTTCTTCACCACATTTACTTGTTCACCAGCTTTGGCTTCAGCAGTTGTGTCTGGAGGATGAGCATTGTAGAGTGCCAATTTAATAAAAGAAAGTATTCATGCATTGAGGGAGTGCTTGAGTTAAGGCCCAAGGTCCTGCCGCCACCTTAATATTAAACCTATAAATATAGACACATAGATCTATTTCCCCATCCATATATATATATATATATATATATATATATATATATATATATATATATATATATTTGCATGCACATGTCTTTGTCTAGACCTCTATAAATGCACTTTGACTCCTAGCTCTTTCCTCCATCTCCCTTGACTTTCCTCCTGTCCCACTAACATGCTCCGTCCCCACCCGGGTTACAGCTATACCTCTTCTTTACGTAACCTTACCCTTGATCATTCCCTACCAGGCCTGCCACTTCCCCCTCACTACCATATTGAGTCCCATGTTGTTCCCTTGTCCCTGTGTTTGTTAACACCACTTCCTAACCCCCCGCACCTCCCCCTATCCCAAGTGCCCCCGGAACTGTCGGTCCTGTTGTTTTTCCTGCAGATAGTTCATCCAGCCTCTCTTATTTAGACAGACCTGTGGACACACTAACATGCACGAAAACAAGACAGAGGAAAACAAAGCAACAGTATACAACCAGACAACAAAACAACAAAAACAAACCACTGACAAAGAACAAAACAAAACACATCAAGAAAGAAGAGCTTGTAGTTAGTTCAAGGATTATTTGTTGGACCTTAGGAGTGTTTTCCAATCCACTCTGTTGAGGCACCACAACCTGGCCCCAAAGTCCACTTTCAGCATTCCCTGGGGACCTTGCCACTCCATTCCCTTGCTGTTCCACTGCACTCCACCACACTTTGCCTCGGTGTGGTGGAATCAGGTTAGGTGCAATTCGCACACTGTGTCTCCAGTGCTGTCCCCTGTATCACCCTTGGTCACTGAGGGGCATCATGTCTCACAGTGGGGCCAGCCATGTTGTTCTCTTTGTGGACTGGCTGCTCTGAGACTGGAACTCTTTAGGGGAGTAGAAAGCCTCATCTTTCTCCCTTGGAGTGGCTGGGGATTTCAAATTTGCCATTTCAGACATTGCATTTAGCAGCCCAACACATAACCCCTATACCCCACCATAGCTACAGAAAACAATAAAGAAACAAAATCCAACAACACTCATTGCCATTGGGTGCATAACAATCCTATCGAGAGAAAATACTGCGGCCTCCTGGGTTTCCAAGGCTATAACTCTTTGTAAAAATAAAATTGTGTTATGTTTTCAGTGAAAGTTTACATAACCGATTAGATTTTCATTTAACAAATTCTCTACTTGTTTAGTGACATTAGTTAATTTTTCAATAAAAAGGAAAGCAGAAAATTAAAAAAAGAACAAATGAAAAACGTGTTAAGAGTAAAGACAAATGATAAGATGTTAATTTTTAACCTAATCATATCTGCAACAATACACTTTCTGATGTACTGACGGTGAGCAGGGTTTAATCCCATCCCTGGTGAATGGTCCCAGGGGATTTAATGGAGGCTTATTCTCTGTGGAATCTCTGCCAATGCATTTTGAGTTTTTATACTCATCTAAGGCTATAACTCTTTATGGGAGAAGAAAGCCTCATCTTTCTCCAAAGGAGCGACTGGTGAATTCCAACTGCTGACCTTGCAGTTAATAGCCCAACACATAACCCATTATGCCACCAGAAGAGAGATTTGTATCTGGGTGCCTTCCAATGCAAGCACTACAATTATGCAAGGAGGATATTTTTTTCTGTACTGGAGCCAGGTCAAGTCAGAACCAGTGTGTCCATGGTTTGCAGCGAAGTCAGAGGAAGAAGAGGGTAGACTGTCTATAACTTCTCATAGCCCAGGGAAATGCTAGGCCTGGAAGGGGGCATGTGGCTCAACCATATTCAGAAAATCTGCACACTAACCTCCCCGGCTCAAATAATGACCAGCACCATGTCTCTGAATATCACCTGAAAGCAAAATAGTGAAAGCACCATTTCCATTTCATAATACTTTTATGAAAAGTAATGTTCAATTCAGTGATGTGAAGAAGCTGGGAAAATTATCTTTTCATTTCTTTCTTTTTCTTTCCCTCCCTTTCCCCTTCTTCTCCACAGAACTGAGAGGCAGAAGGAATAAAGGCAGCATGGCACCAGCTGGAGGACACCGTGGGGTCAGGGTCACCATTTAACTCATGCTTCTCCAGTTTGGAGGGGCAACTGGATGTCCTCATTTGTGAATTTGCTTATTAATCTTTTTGAGTTAACAAGGTCATGGTAAAAAATGATTGTTGGCGTTTTTGTTAGGAACCTTCTAGTCCAGTCCAACTCATAGTGACTCAATGCATCAGTGCCGAGCTCTCTAGACCAATGGTTCTCAACCTGTGGGACCCTTGCACAGGGTGACTGTAACAAAATTACAGTTATGAAGCAGCAATGAGAATATTTTTATGGTTGTGGAGGTCACCACAACATGAGGAACTGTATGAAAGTGTTGTGGCATTAGGAAGTTTGAGAACCACTGCTCTAGGCTTTTCTATGCTGTAATCTTTACAAGAATGAGTTGCCTGGTTTTTCTTCCAAGAACAGAGCCACTGGTGGGTTCAAACCTTCAACCTTTTGGATAGCAGCTGAGCACTTAACCATTGTGCCTCCAGGGCTCTTTGATAAACTCTATTAGAGGGTCTTACCCATTGCAACCCCATGGATCCTTTTGGCATTTAGGAAAGGCTATGGAACACCTGCCCACTCCCCAGAATAATATTTCCAAATACCTCCAATGAAATACAGAATCACAAAGGCACAAATTGTATTGAAATGCAGTGATAAAAATAAAAGACATTGGATTTGTGGCAAATATACATGTTAATAAATACATTAAATATGATCTGATGGTGGGTCTAATAAACCAAACCCACACCATTGAGTTGATCCTGACTCACTGTGACCCTATATAAAATTCCTCAGGCTAAATCTTGACAGGAGCAGATCATCTCACCTTCCTCTCAGAGAACAACTGGTGCCTTTGAACTGCCAACCTTGAGGTTACCTGCCCAATGGCTCACCCACAGCGTCACCGTGAGTTCTAGATAGTGATGAGCATGAACTGTACTCAATGATGGCTGCAACGACTAGCATGGGGTGTGAAAGCATGTAGAATTTCTCTCAGTGGTAATCGCATGGCTATTCTGAACACAGCTGTGGACATGCTAAACTGCCCTACGAGCTTAGGGGAACTAACTCAACCAGGATTGTCCCTCATCCAATTTGACATTGCTCCCCAGCCTGCTGGGGCTCAGTGGTTCAGTGTTAGGGTCCCTTGTCTAGATACCAGGGCTGGCATGGAGAAAGTCATTCCTCTGCAGCCTTCTAGTGTGTGGGGGAAGATATTAGTGTTAAGCCTTGGCAGGAAATTGGTGGATTTTCCTGGCAGCCACATTCTTAATAACCATTTACTGGATACTTATTATATTCTGAGGGTAAATTGGTGGTTCCGTTGTAGAATTCTCCTTTTCTATGTGGGAGATCTGGGGTTGAGTCCAAGACAATGCAACTCATGTGCATCCAACACTCATTTGTCAGGGGGATGCTTGGTTATTGCTGTGGTACTGAACTGATTTCTGTGTTGCTATGATACTGAAATAGGGAAGCTTGGTTGGGTGCGGCTATGAGACTGAACCTGTTTCTGTGATGTGTCCAGACTAAGATGAGCGATGAAGAAGAGCCTGGTATTCTACTTCTGAAAACCAATTAACGAAAACCCCTGTGAATCACAATCTGATGCACAACCAAAGAGATGGTGCAGGACCAGGGAGAATATTGCCCATGGAGTCACTGGGAGCTGGTTGTCACAGTGAGTTGGACTGGAAGCTGACTCAACAGCAGCTAACAACCATTGTGTTCCAGGCACTCGATTTGCTTTAAAAATCTAGCTCAGCCTTCTGGTACAGGGAAGTGATTAATCATGCCTACTTTATAGCACACCGTGAACCCTGATCAATGTCAGGCCCTGCTTGTGTTTTGTCCCTCCTTTTCCACATTCACATCACTTCCATTCCCCTCTTCAGACTAGTACCCCCTGCTGGGTGCTTGGTGTGTGTGTGTCCTTATAGGCATACAGCCATGTGCACTAGACCATGCTGCTTGGTGAATGGGCTTTCAGCTTCCATGAATGGTACTGCAATATAAATCTCATTCAGTTTCTGACCTTTTCAACTCCTTGCAATGTCATTAAGAGTTATTGCCATGCTGCATATCAATTGCATGTGCTGCTGCGTGCCACTTGGTCATGAGCAATCATCATCTTTCTTTTGTTTCCTTCTTCAGTTGTCTGTTGATTGGCATCCAATTCGGCTCCAACTCTTCTCTACTGCAGGTATCAGCGTGGTGACCATTCTTGTAAAAATGCCCCTAGGGCCATGTGAATTGGATAAATAGCTTGGCCTATATACCCAGGAATTATGCGTTGGGCTGTTAACCCCAAGGTGAGCAGTTCCAACCCACCAGCTATTCCATGGAGCAAAGAGAGGCTGTCTGCTGTCGTAGGAATTTAGTTTTGTAAACCTATAGCAGCAATTCTACTGTGCCTTGTAGGGTTGCTAATGAGGAAGAATCAACTGGGGTTTTGTTTGTTTTTCTACATCCAGGAGAGAGCTTTGATGGGGGAGATATTAAGTGCTTGGCTGCTAACCCAAAGGTCAGTAGTTTGAAGCCGTCTTCCACACACTGTGGGATAAAGGCATGGCTGTCTACTTCCCAATAGAAGCCTTGAAAACATCATGGGACCATTCAGCTTTGTTTGATAGGGTCATGAGGAATGAAAGTCAACTCAGTGACTGCGCTTCTTTGGTTGTACGCCCAGGAGGGGCTCACTAGGTCCTAGGGTCCATTCAATGGGCTTTCACTAAGCTCTGCCAGATTGCTGTGCAGCAAACCTGCATCATTAGCAGTGTTTCTCTGCTTTCCCCGGATCTCCAATGACACTTGGTATGTTTGTCTTTCTAACTGTTGCCCGTTTGATGGTTTTAAAAGGTCAAGCACAATAAACTCATCTATCCCAGGCACTTTATGGTTCTGTAGCAGATTCTTAGGGTTGCCATGCCACATTCCTTTGACCCATCTCTGACACCATCTCACTGCCTTCCAGTCAATACCGACTCATAGCGATCCTGTGGGGCAGTGTACAATTGCCCCCTGCGAGTTTCAAACACTACAACTCTTTATTGGAGTAGAAAACCCCATCTTTCTTCCTTGGAGCTAGTAGCTTTGAACTGCTGGCCTTGAAGTTAGCAAACCAACTTGTAACCACTGCACTTCCAGGGCTCCACCTGATATCAATCATAGCAGTGGCGAACGGCTCTATGTAAGTGCAGGCTCCTGCTGAAATGGTGTCTTATCACAACTGTGCAGCACGCAGCTCTCCATGTCCTTCTGCCTCGAAGCCTTTTCAAAGGCATGGAAAGCCAAACCCAGGAAGGTAGGAGAGGTCACCTTACTAGGAGGAATGCTCAACACCACTACAGGCGAAGAAGAGCCCAGCCTCCTGTTTCTGGTAGACAATTCTAGGACAGAACCCATGTTGCTCAGAAGTCCTTGGGGAATCAAGCCCATGTATCCTACATTAAAAGCCTCAACACCCCGTTCCCATTGTGATTGCTTCTCCTCCTAACTCAGTCTTGCGTCTGCTTTCCTATTCCCACTCCCTGCCATCAGATCTCAAATAGACTCCCTGCACCCAGGCCTGAGGAATAAGCTCGGCATGCAAGGGCACTCAATCCAAGACACACACATTACTCTGAATCTCCAAAACAACCCTGTGGGCTACGTGTGTAACCCCCAGTTCACAGATGAGAAATGGATTGAAAAACAGTGACACACCCAAGATCACACAGGCCAGGGTTCAAGTCTGTGTCTATCAGTTATTCTTTTATTCAAGTATGCCAGAGAAGGCTGGGTCTTAACACTGGAGCAATCTTCTTGGAAGAATAAGGCAAACTACAGAAAACACAAAATGAATATCGCTTTTGTTCATTTATCCATTTGCAAAAGACATAATACCTATAGTGCTAAGAATAGTATTCAAAGTATCTATTACTACCCCCTCAAAGCTTACATACTAGTCACCAAACTCAAACAAATACAATGCTATCAAGTTGATTACAACTTATAGCAACCCCATATAGGGCTTCCAAGACTGTAAATCTTTACAGAAGCAGAGAGCTTCACTTTTCTCCCCCTGAGTGACTGGTGCATTTGAACTACTGACCTTGTGGTTAGCAGCCCATTGCTAAATGATTAGTTCCATAATCATTACGCTTACTTAACTCTACATTCTTTTAATTATTTCTCTATCAGTCCAAATTGCATCTGGCTACATGGGAAAAAACAAACCGACTCTAGTGGTCTAATCACAAAAGCTTCATTTTTCTTATATTAACACCAAAAATACCAAACCAGTTGCCACTGAATTGATTCTGATTTACAGTTACCCCATATGATTCAGGGTAGAACTGTGCCCCATGAGGTTTTCAAGGGCTGAATTTTTAAATGTAGATTGCCAGGTTTTTCTTCCAAGGCATCTTTGTCTTAGCAGTGAATTGTGTTAACCCTTTGCACCACACAGGGGTTTGTCTTATACAATAGTAAGTCTTGAAATAGGTAGCCTAGGTCTGGCGTATTTGCTCAGGGACTCATCTTGGATATAGGAGAATGCATCCTTTTTGGTCTGCCAAACTCATGTAACCTATGTGACTCTCCAATCTTTCAATATTCTGACTAGGGAGCATGACAGCAGAAGAGCCAAGGACAAAAATGAAATGGGTTATGCCAGACAAGTGTTTTGCCTTAAACAACAACAAAAACTTTCTTGGGAGTCCTACTCAGTATCTTTCACCTACACATATTTGGCCCAAACTGGGTCAAATGCTTATGCATAGCTGCAAGGGAGCCTAAGAGTGAGCGATTTAAGTAGGTACATTATCACCCTAAACAAAATTGAGCTTCTATTAGTAGTAAGAATGAGAAAAATGGATACTGTTTAGGCATATAGCAGGGTTGGGTAGAATTCTATTTTGTGTCTTAATTTACATTTTGAATGAACTCAGAAAAAGTCATAGAGAGTAGAACAAAGGGATGGATGTGCATCCAACCACCTCAACTACTCATTTCTTTTCATGCTCTCCCTCTAGCTTCCCTGAATAGTTCTTGGTTACACATTGGGCTGGTAATTGCACGGTCGGTATTTTGAAATCACCGGCTGCTCTTCGGGAGAAAGATGGGACTCTACTCTGTAAAGAGGTACAGTCTCAGAACCTCACAGGTACAATTTTACCCATGTCCTGTAGGGTTGATATGAGTTAGCATTGATTCAATGGCAGTGAGCTTGGTTTGGATAGATCTGTGGAACCTTAGGATGGAATAGTTTGAATACACAGAAAAAAATTCAGTGTTATCATAACCCTCTAAATAATTACCCTCTAAAGCCACAAAGATCAACTGTGTCCAGCATGGTGACAGTTTAGCATATGCCATGGGGACATTGCTCATATCCCAGTGTTGTTAATCAACAAAAACTCACGCACTGCCACTTATAGTGACCCTATGCACAATAGAACAAAAGCCTTTCTAGTCCTGTGACATCCTCACAATGGTCATATTTTAGCCTATTGTTACAGCCACTGTGTTGATCCATCTCATTCAGGGTTTACCTGTTTTTTGATGATGCTCTACCAAGTATTTTGTCCTTTTCTAGGGACTAATTTCTCCTGATACCATGTTCAATGTATATGAAATGGAGTTTTACCATCCTCAGTTCTAAAATACATTCTGGCTGTACTTCTTCCGGGACAGACCTCTTTGTTCTGCTGGGCATTCATGGTATATTCAATATTATTTGCAACATCATATTTTAAAGGCATCATATTTTCTTCAGTCTTCCTTATTTATGGTCCATCTTTCACATGCATATGTCACACATTACCATCAAGTCTATTCTTATTCATAGTGACCATATAGGGTTTTCAAGGCTGTAAATCTTTACAGGGTCAAATAGCTTCCTCTTTCTTCTGTGGAGCAGCAAGTGGGTTGAACCACCAACCTTGCTGTTAGTCATTCAACCCATACCAGACACTGAAATTAAGACTCCTTTCACATGCATCTAAGGTGATTAAAAATATCAAGGCTAAAAGCAGGCATAACTTGCTAATCCCCAGAGTAAAACATTTGCTCTTTCACATTTTAAAGAGGTCTTTTACAACAGATTTTTCCAATGAAATACGTTGATTTATTGACTGCTGCTTCTGTGAGTATTGATTGTGGGTCCAAGTAAAATAGAGTTTAGCTACATTTCTCTATTTGTAATGATGTTGTGGGTTTATATTTGTCAAGTTGAGAAGACATTTGTATTCTTAGTGTTGAAGACTAATTTATACTGAAGGTGTACTATATGAGCTTTATCAGTAAGTACTTCAAGGCCTATTGACTTTCAGCCAGCAAGATTGGGTCATCTGCATAACACAGGTTGTTAATGATTCTTCCTCCAATCCAGATGCCTCAACTTCTTCATACAGAGCAGCTTCTCAGATTATTTGAATAAGTACAGTGTGATAGATAGGTAGGTTTATAGTGCCAACGTGGCCAATAAGAACATGTGGGATTAATAAGTTCGCAGTTTGATTCGTGGGCAAAGAGATAAATGGCTCAGCAAGCCACACCTATCTCTCAGTTGCTCTCTGGTGATCAGACCAGTGTGTGGCTGCCTTACCTAGTTCTGCAGTTTGCTGCCTGGCTGTACTGCCATATTTACTGTTGCATGGAAGTGAGTTAAACTGAGTCCTCTGTACTGCTATGTGGACTAATTAGCTGTTATATTCCTTCGTGTTCTATCTATCTATCAAATCATAAATGTCCTGGTTTTGTTTCTCTAGAGAACCCTGTCTAACACATATGGTGAAAGGATATAACCACAACACACCCTCTCCTGATTTTAAACCACGCACTATCCCCTTGTTCTATTCGAACCACTTCCTGTTGGTTTATGTACAGGTACCACAGGAGCACAATTAAATGTACGGGAATTCCAATTGTTCTCATATGTATTCATATGCTACCCAAAGTTTGTTATGATACACAGTAAAATCCTCTGCATAGTCAATAGTACATAAGTAAGCATTTTCCTTGTATCCTCTGTTTTCAGCCAAGGTCCATCTGAAACCAGCATTGATATACCTTGCCTCATGCCCTCTTTTAATACAGCCTGGATTTCTGGCAGCTTCCTGTTGACATATTGCTATAACTACTTTTAAAGGTATCGTCAATAAAATTGTACTTGCATGTCATATTAATGTTATTTTAAATTAATTTGCAGATTTTGTTGCGTCATATTTCTTTAGAATGGACACAAATATTAATCACTTCCAGTTGGTTGGCCAGATAGCTATCTTCCAAATTTCTTGACATGGACTATCACTGCATGAGCGTGTTGAAATATTTCCATTCCTATCCCTTCCTTGCTTTTCACTAATGCTTACATGGCAGCTTCAACTTCCTCTTGGCCTTTTGAACTAGTAGAACCTCAACTAATTCTTGGGAACAGAAACTCTGTACACTCCTTCCATATTCTTTGGATTCTCCCTGCATCATTCAATAGTTTGATAAATAATCCTTGAACATTTTAATCCAAGGCTTGGATTTTTTCTTCTGTTCTTTCAATTTATGATATGCTGACTGTACTCATTCCTTTTGCTTTCCCAATTCCAGGTCTTTACACGTTACAATATAATTCTTTACTTTATCTTCTCAAGCTGGCCTTTCAAATTTTTCTGTTCAACTCTTTTATTTCATCATTTCTTCCATTTGCTTTAGCTGCTTTAGGTTCAAGAGCAAGTTTCACAGTCTCCTCTGATATCCACTGTAGTATTTTCTTTCTTTCCTGTATTATTAATGATCTTTTTGAGGAGCCCCCAATAAAATGATTTATGATAAATAAATAAATAGCCACAGGTGACATGACAAAAAAAAAGATTGATGACCTTGATGCTATTTCACAAGTCTTCTGGTAGCTGATCATTAATGTTCAATATGTCCGAACCATTCTTGAGATAGGCTCTAAATTCAGGTGAGATATTGTGATAGTAAGGTTTGGTGTCAATTTAGCTTGACCAGGATCTTCAGAAGGTGCAGGTCACAGTCTCTTTGGGGGTGTGACCTATTTCATAGCTATAAGTAGACTGTGGAGAATGGGCTCACTCTTTTTCTTCCTGATGAAAAGACCCTGGACCCTACATCTGGCTTCTTGGGATGGCAATCACCATGAGACCTGCTGACCCTAAGAGCTGTCTGTGGCCTGCCAAATGCCTGTTGACTTTGGATTCTCCCAACTCTGCCTCCACCAACCTGTGGTTTTCCTGTTTCTTGGGCTATTCCTCCAACAGCTTCATGAGTCTGGAAGGGCCTCTAGTTTGCATCTGATTTATGGGCTGGAGTTGGACTGGGGTTTCTTGTTGTGTGGACTTCTTAATGTAAAATTCTTTATTGATATGAATTTCCTTCTTCTACATGTATCAGTATCACTGGTTTGTTTCTCTAGAAACCCCAGCCGACCAAAGATATAATATAGGCTGTATTTGGCCTCTTTTGCGTTCTTATTTTAATTTTCTTCAGGTTTGACTTGAACTTGCATATTAGTAATTGATAGTCTGTTACATAGTTGGCCCCCGGTCTTGTTTTGTCTCAATGATATTGAGCTTCTCTATCATGTCTTCCCACAGATTTAATCAATTCCATTCCTGTGTATTCCACATGTATATATGCCGCTCCTGTTGTTGAATAAAGGTGTTTGCAATGAGGAAGTTATTGCTCTTGCAGAATTCTTTCATGCAGTCTTCAGCTTCTTTTCGATCCCCAAAGCCATAGTTTCTAATTACTCTTCCTTCCTTTTTGTTTCCATGTGTGCATTCCAATTGTCAGCAATTATTAATGCATTTTCAGTACTTGTGTGATCAATTTCAGACTGAAGAAGTTGGTACAATTCTTCATTGGCTTTAGTGGATTGTGAGAAAATTTGAATAATGGTTCTATTAACCGGCCTTCCTTGTGTATGAAGATAGATATTATTCTGTCTCAGGCAGCATTGCACTTCAAGATAGATCTAGAAATGCTCTTTTTGAGGATGAAAGAGACATTCTTTTGAATTTGTCATTGTCAGCGTAGTCATTCTTATCATTTTAAGATTCAAAGGGACTATTTCAACTCACCAATGCCTAGGATATTGATCTTTATAGGTCAGATTCCGTTTTTTATGATTTCCAATTTTCCTAGATTCTTATTTTGCACGTTTCATGTTCTGATTATTAATGAATGGTTGCAACGATTTTTCTCATTTTGAATTATAATCTATTAGCAAATGAAGGTGCCAGAAGAAACTTTAGTACACTTTGTTGCTAGATGCCTTCAAGTCAGTTCTGTCTCATAATAATGCCTACACAACAGAATGAAACATTGCCTGGTCCTGCCCCATACTCAAAAATTTTGTTATGTTTGAGTCCATTGTTGTAGGAATTGTCTCGATCCATTTGATCGGGTGTCTTCCTCTTTTTGCAACCCCTCCACTGTAATGTGTATGATGTCCTCCAGGGACTGGTCTGTCCTAATAACATCTGCAAAGTACATGAGATGAATTCTCGCCATCCTATCTGCCAAGGAACATTTAGCTGCACTTCTTCTCAGACAGATTTGTTTGTTCTTCTCTCCACCCATGGTACTTTCAGTATTTTTTTTGTCAGTACCTTAATTCAAATGCACCAGTTCTCCTTCAGTCGTTCTCATTCAATGTTCAAATTTCACATGCATAAGGTGTGGTGGAAAATGCCATGCCTTGGGCCAGACGCAACTTAATCCTAAGTGAAATTCTTGATCTTCAGTACTTTAAAGTGGTTATGTGCAGTAGATTTGCCTAATGCAATATGGTATTTGGTTTCTTGATTGTTGTTTCCATGAGCATTAGTTGTGAATCTAAGCAACACAAAATCCTTGATAACTTCAATATTTTCTCCATTTATTATGATGTTATCTCCAGCTCCTGTTGTGAGGTTTTGAGTTATCATTAAGGTGGACTCTACTTTGAGGAAGCTCTCTTTCTCGGTGATATTTTGATTGTTTTGCAATCTGAGGGGCTCATTTTCTGGCATTATGTCAGACAATATTTTACTGCTATGCAGAAAGTTTTCAATGGTGAACCCCTCAGAAGTGGACTGATTGTTTTGTCGTCCTGTCAGTTCTTAGTCTGGAAGCTGTGTTGAAATCTGTTCACCGTGGGTGATCCTGCCTGGTATTTGAAGTACTAGTGGACTAACTCCCAGCATCACCGCAAAGCACAAGCTACCACAGTGCAGCAAATTGACAGATGGGGCGCGGGAGGGGAGTTGTCATTGTTAGACACTGTTAATTTGGCTCTAACTCATAGCACCCACAGCCTGTTTCCTCACAGTTAATGTTGGAGACCATTTTTGCAGCCAGTATGCCAATTCATCCCATTGAGGACCTTCTTCTTTTTTTCACCACTCCACTTTACCAAGTATGATACCCTTCTCTAGGGACTATGCTCAGCTGTTAACATGTCCAAAGTATGTGATATGAAGTCTTGCCATTCTCACGTCTAGGAAGCATTCTGGCTCTACTTCCGCCAAGAAAGATTTGTTCCTTCTTCTGAAAGTCCATGGAATATTCAATATTCTTCACCAGCATCATAATTCAAAGACATCAACTTTTATTTTATATTTCATAATTATTGTCCATTTTCAAGTACATATGAAGTGATTGAAAATGCCATAGTATGATAGTTATATAATTTTATGTCAGTTTGAAGATATGTAAAAGTGTAAGGTTGGTATCCAATCTGTCAATCACACCATAGCCTGATGGTGCCTCTTTGTGGCCATGGCCTTCTCATAAGGAGGGCCCTGGGAACCTCCCCTTCTTTTTGCATTCACCTGACTGCTTCCTGCCCACGTTGAGAGCTGCCAGAGTCTTGCCATGCTTCCATCGACCTTGGGTCCACACGACATTGCAATCACTGGCCTTTGACATCCCTGCATTCTGCATCATTGCATGTAACTGTGTAAGTTGGAAAGGAACTTATGGGCTAGTGTTGGACTTATGGACTTGAGTTGGACTGGCCTGGGATATTTCCTTGAAATAGAAATACTATAATGACTTCTTGATTGAAAACTATTTATTGCACATATATGAGTGTCACTTGATTTGTGTCTCTAGTCAGCCTGGCTTACATCCAGTTCACTGCCATCAAGTTGATTCCAACCCTTAGCAACTCTATAGGACAGGGGAGAGATATCCCTGTGGGTTTCCAATACTGGAACTTTGTATGGGAGCAGAACTGCTGATCTTGTGTTGAGCAACCCAACTGGGTTGGTTCTGACGCATTATGTTTGTAACCACTATACCACTAGGGCTCAGCTGTGCCTTATTCCTCAAAGTGACATCTTTTAACACTGGAAATTGGTCTTCAGCAAGATCTACCAGTGTACTCGGTCATATGACTTATTTTCTTTTTACACTGTTTTGATTGTGATGTGAGGGAAAATCTACAGAGTATATTGATTTTCCTTACAATTCATGCAATGGTTTATGATATTGATTGCAATACCTACAATGCAATACTACTTTTTCTATTCCCTCCCTTTTTTTGCCGTTTCCATTGGTCTTTCGTTCCCATTCCTTCCTGCCTTCTGAGTAACTCCCTGACAAATGCTGGGCTCTAAATTGTACATCGTTGACAGTATAGGTCTCCTATTTGGGGGCTGAAAGTTGAGCCATGGAGGTGAGGTCAGGTGTCAAATGGGAATTCCACTAGTGCCTATCATATCCTAAGGTTAGTCTTCCTATTTTGAGTTCTACATTTTCCCCCAGTTGATCCAGGGCCTACTACTGTGAGCACTTTCAGAGCAATCTGCAGTGAGAACCCTATGCTATCTTGGTCTTCTGGACTCAGCGCTGTGGAGCCTGGGCTTCATGTGGTCAGTGAATCCCTTTCATCTTCTTTTGATGCTATCTGTGTAATTCTGTATTTTGAATCTCTTCAATTTTTTCAGCTAGTGAAATGCACATGCTTTTCATTTTTGCTGTCCTAATTCCAGGTCTTTGCACCTTTTAATATAATTCTTTATTCCATCTTTTTGAATTCCCCTTTGAAATTTTATGTTCAGCTTCTTTATTCAGCGTCTTTACTTCATCAATTATTTCTATATTTCTCTCTCTCCTTTTCGTACTTCATCATTTCTTTCATTGGCTTCAGCTACTCCACATTCAAGGTGACATCCGTTTTGTCTTTTCTTTAGTTTCTATCTTTTTAATTATCTTTGAATTTCTTTATTTATGATGTTCTTGATATTATTGCAGAACTCGTATCATCTCAGGTGATTTGTGTTCAATGTGTCAACTTTCTTCTTGAAGTATTCTCTAATTTAGATGAGATATACTCAAATTCATACTTTGACTCTTGGGGACTTGTTTTAATTTTGTTGGAATTCGAGTTGAATTTGCCATTGATGGTTTGTTCCACAGTTCGTCTCCAGTCTCGTGACTGATGATATTGAACTTCTTTATACCGTAAATACTTGAGTATAAGCCGACGTTTTTTCAGCACATTTTTTATGCTGAAAAAGCACCCCAGCTTTGGGGGGTAAAATTAGTTGCCTTGGGTTATACTCGAGTATGTATAGTAGTTTATTTCAACAGATATAGTTGATTTAATTCCTGTGTATTTCTATCCAATATACATGATCCATGTCTATGGTTACTGTTTACATCCCTGAAAAATAAATCTTCAATCAATAAGCCATCCTTATTGGAAAATTCTATCATGAGATCTCCCATGTGGCTTCCATCCCCATGGCCATATTTTCTAACTAGTGATCCTCCTCCTTAGTTTCCAAATTTTGCATTCAAGTCATCAGTAATCTTGATTGCATGTTTCATCAATTTCAGACTGAAAAGGTTGGTAAAAATCCTCAATGGCTTTATTGTTACCATTAGTGGTTGGTGTGTAAATTTGAATAATAACTTTATTAATTATTCATCCTTGTAGGTGTAATATATCCTACACCTAACAATGGTGAACATTGGAATCGATGTTGAAACATTCTCTTTTTTAACATGAAAGTCATCCATTCCTTTCAAATTTGTTACTCTGGTATGTAAACCATATTATTGTGACATTCAAAATGGCCAATACCAGTCTATTTCAGTTCAATAACACCTAGAGTGTTTGATCTTTATGTGTTCCATTTTTTCATGGCTTCCAATTTTTCTAGATCCATATTTCATGCATCCCATCTTCTTGTTAGTGGTTATTGCAGTACTGCTGTTTCTTCTCATTTTGAGTCATTGCCACATCAACAAATATAGGTCCTGAAAACTTTATATCACTAAGGTCAACTCTACTTTGAGGAGACAGCTCTTCCCCAATTATATTTTGAGTGTCTTCCAACTTGAGGGGTTCATCATCCTGCACTATATGAAACAATATTCCACTGCTATCAATGTGCTCCACAAACACCACTATTTTTTTCAGATGTAGATTGGCAGGTTATTCTTTCTAGTCTATTTAGCTTGTAAGCTTTTCTGAAAATTTTCCACCACGGGTAACTATGCTTGTGTTTGAAATACCAGTGGTATATCTCACAGGATCATGATGACTTTCAAGTTATGATAGTTCAAGAACCTGACATGTCTGACAACTTGGCATGCTAGCCTAATTCCGAATGGCCAGCACATCTCTCTTCTTGCTTTCTCTAGTTTCTGTAGACCACTGTACCTGAGCATGCATGGCTTAGGAGGTTGTGGAGTTAATTCTTGCTTCCTGGAGTAACCCTTAACCAATGACCCATAGGAGTTGTTGGACAAATAGCCACACTCCCTCACATTCTGGGCAGAATAACTAGTGGATTTTCTACAGTGTCTCCAGTAAGATTAACCTCCAGTTGCTCACAATTTTAAATTGTTTGATAATGTACTTTTCATTGGCTGCCTTCTTTCCCTTTTCTATTTCCCATTTCCTTATTGATATCTCCCCAGAAAATGGCTTAATTAAAACCTTTGTCTCAGGATCTAATCCTATGGGGAACCCAAACTCAATCACACAAGACATTTGTCAAATCATGGACTTAGTGGTTATATCTATTATATGTGTAGGTCATGGAAGAGGAGAATTCATACCATCACTTTGAATAGTCATTCGGAGTGCCAACTGGGTCCCCAGCATAGATCCTGGACATCAAAACTCACTGTTTCCTGTATCATAACACTTCCTTTTAGACTTCAGTCATTCAAAAAACTCAACAAATAGCTTGCTGTCTCACTTCAAATTTTGTAGTGTGCAAATATGGCTATGTTTTCATTGTGTGTTTAGCCCTGGACAAATCAGCTTTGACCAGGAAGGTGAAGTCATGTGGAAAAACAAACCAAAAACACTAGCAGCTGTGTGTTGTGGAAGAAAACCCTGTGGATGAAGTGCAATTTTTAGGGAACAGAGACCAGTAAGATAAACCAATAAGTGTCCACTGTTCTGATGTTAAGGAGAACCCTGGTGAGGCAGTAATTAAGCACTTAAGGGCTAATCAATCAGCAGTTCAAACCCACCATCTTCCCCAAGGAAGAGTTACGATGTGGCAGTCTGACCCCCTTAAGATTTACATTTATTACCACTACCAACTGATCTGAGAGGGATAGCATTAGGGGATCCTGGATCGCATTCTTAACCAGCTCTAATGGCAGAGTGGACTCCTCATTGATCTCCTAACCACAAAGAAAGTGGTTCTAACCTATCAGTTGGTCCATGTGAGAAATATGAGTTTGTCTGCTCTGGTAAAGATTTAAGCCTTGGAAAATGAAAGGGTGAAGTTCTATTCTATCTTGTAGGGTCTCTATGAGTCAGCTTCAACACAATGATAATGAGTTTGCTTTGGAATTTTGGGATAGAATAGGAGAAATATGTGCAACAAAGTTTAAACTTATTTTAAAAGTTCAGGGGTATTGCTCAGAGAGAGATTCTTGGAACCCACAAGACTTGTCCTTAGGCACCTTCAGATCTGGAACTGAACTCACTCCCTTGGCTCAATCTTCAGCCAAACAATAGGTAGATCTATAAGGTAAAAAGTAACACTAATCAACTATTTGAATCAAAAGGATATAATTTATTCAAAGATAAAGTTCAGAAGGGTCAGGAAAGAAGGTGGAATGGAAACAGGAAATACAAGGAGGAAGTGCGATAAGTGATATTACGTTGAGCAGATTGCAGTCAATATCATGAAGCAAAATATGTGTGAACTGTCAAATGGAAAACGGATGTATTCTGTAAACCTTCACCCAACTCACAATAAAGAGATTTTTTTTCAGCCTTGGAAACCTATGAGGCAATACTATTCTGTCCTATAGGGTACCCATGAGTTGAAATCAACTCAGTGGCAATGGGATATTGATGCTGATGCTTTCTGCCGATTCTAAAAAATAGGGTTATTAGCATATTGTGGAAATAGCATGAATGAGACTATGTAAATGGGGTTGGTTACAGATAAATTCTTGTAAATGTTAAAGGATAAGTGATTGAGGATGGACTTACCCAAAAAGAGAAAATTATTGCAAGATTTTGTTCCAGGGATAAAATAAAAATAGGTTTCCTATGGGTAAGACTTAAGCCTATAGATATGGAATTTAAGGAACTGGTATTCCATGATGGTCACCTTCCCGACACAATCACTCAAGACAAAAAGTGGGTGTATAAACAAATGAGGTGAAGAAAGCTTATGGAGCCTAGCTATCAAAAGATAAAGAGTCTAGGGTTTTAAAGACTAGAAGGTTCACAAGTGGCCATCTAACTCAGAAGCAATAAAGTGCACATGAAAGAAGCACACCAGCCTGTGTGATCACAAGATGTAGAAGGGATCAGGGATCAGGCATCAAAGAACAAAAAAATCATATCATTGTGAATGAGGGGGCGTACAGTTAGGGGATCCAAGATCTATCTGTAGGCAACTGGACAACCCCTTACAGAAGGGTCGCTGGGAGGAGATGAGCCAGTCAGGATGCAGTGTAGCAACGATGAAACATATAACTTTCCTCTCATTCCTAAATGCTACCACGCCCACTATCATGATCCCAATTCTACCTTACAAACCTGGCTCGAGCAGAGAATATACACTGGTCCATATAGGAACTGGAAACACAGGGAAACCAGGACAGATGACCCCTTCAGGACCAGTGCTGAGAGTAGCAATAACAGGAGGATGGAGGAAAGGTGGGGTAGAAAGAGGGATCTGATTACAAGGATCTACATATAACCTCCTCCATGAGGGAGGGACAACAAAAAAGTGGGTGAAGGTAGATGTCAGACAGTGTAAGATAGGACAGAATAATAATTTATAAATTATCAAGGGTCCATGAGGGGGAAGGGGGAAGGAGGGGAAATGAGGAGCTAATACCAAGGGCTCAAGTAGAAAGCAAATGTTTTGAGAATGATGATGGCAACAAATGTACACAGTGGATGTATGTATAGATTGTGATAAGAGTTGTAGGAGCCCCCAATAAAATGATTCTTTTTAAAAACCTCAAAGAGCAAAACACACCATGGTTTATTGTACATCAATGATACTTCAATAAAATTACATAAAAGAGGGGAAAAAGAAAGGGAATTTAAGGTAAAGAAAGTATTCCCTTTGAGGACCATATTGCAAATGTATATTTAGGCAGGCAATTAGATAAAGACATTTTAAGTCTGGGCTTCTAAACCTGCCATCTGTCTGTTAGGAAAAGTATAATTAGCAACTAGAATCTCTCATACAAAATCAACTCAATATGGTCTTTCTGGTCTGACCTCCGTGGTGTTCTACTCTGCTTTGATGGAGCTCACCATATCATGACTCTATAACAAGATTGAGGAGTTATTTGCATTCTTATGTGGAAGGTAAATCTGTTTGGCCATTCTGTTAGACTAGTTCATTTTCTTTCCTACCATCCCATCTGCCATTTTAATTCAAAACAAGGAGAAAAGCATGTATGTGCCTTTTGAGGAAGGAGAAGATTTTGGTGTGGAAGAAATTCTCTTCTAGACTGCAAGGTAAGTATTTACCCCCTCTAGCCCTGTTGGAGGAGGGGAAAAGGAAGAGAGACAAGGCAAAGAGAACAACATATTTAGTTGCATGCCTCCTTACTTGACCTGGGGATTGAGGGGAATATCAGTGACTATGGACCTGTTGTGCTCCCCATTTGGAAGCATGAAGAATAGAGGCTGCCAGGCAGAGCAGCCCTATGGGAAGTCACTGAAGACAAACATATAGAGAGTGCCATCAAGTCTACTGTGATCCATGGAGACCTTATATGAAATGGAATGGAGTGCTGTCTGATCTTGCACCATTGTCACACATTCCTGAATGTTGAAGTCCATTGTTGCAGCGATTCGGTCAATCTGCCTCAATAAGGATCTTCCATGTCCCTCTATTTCATCAAATATGATGTCTTCCTCTAGCAATTGTCCACTGATAGTGTGTCCAAAACACATTAGTCAGTCAGTATTCTCTTGTGATCCATAAGGTTTTCTTTCAGTAATTTTTGGAAGTGGACTAGCAGGCCCCTCTTCCTTGTCTGTCTTTGTCTAGAAGCTTCACTGAAACCTGTCCACCATGGGCAATCCTGCTGGTATTTGAAATTCTGGGAACAGAGCTTCCAGCATCATAACATTACACAAACCATTATAGTACAACCAACTGACAGATGAGTGGAGGATATCTATCTATCTATCTATCTATCTATCTATCTATCTATCTATCTATCTATCTATCTATCTATCAATCTATATATATATATATATATATATATATATATATGGAGAGAGAGAAAAAACTGGCAATGCAGTCTGATTAGGCAATATTCTGATGATCTGCTGCTAACAGAAAGTATCCCCACAAATAACATCTTAAAGTAATGATAATATCAATTTTGCTCACAAATCTGCAATCTGGGCAGAGCTCAGTGAGGACACTAGTTTTGGCTTCATCAAGCATTAGCTGGGGTAGCTCAAAGGACAGAGGCTGCAGCTCTCTTAAGACTCACTCCCTCACACGACTGATACTTCTATTGGTTGGAGCTCAAGAAGAACCCTATATGTGACATTTTCATTTGGCTTGGTCTTCCTTGCAACATCCTGACAGGGTCCCAATGGTGAACAACCCAATACGACCAGGTGGAAGTCACAGAGCAACACTTCTGCCATAGTCAAAGGCCTGCCAAGATGCAAGGAAGAGGGAAAGCAGGCCCTGTTTCTGGAAAAAATGAACACAAACTCATCTTGTAACAAGAGAATGTGCGATGTGCAACATTAGGACAGTCATCTTTGAAGGACACAACCTGCCATGAGCCAAGATACAGAGACAGATTTCTACGAAAGCGAAAGGGCAGGACTTAGACTTAAAGATAAAGCCACAGACTTCATAGGACAAGAGCAATAGGGAGACAAGCAAAGGAAAGCTCTAGGACGCAAGCCTAACATGGCTAAAGATAGGGACAATGTCAGGACTGAACTGGAAGCAAGCAGACACCTGTGCAAGGCAGAACCCGTGAAGTTGTGAGTGCCTTCAAAGCTAAGTCAAAGTACCTTGGGGCGTGAGAAGGGAAGGAGCAGGAGAAGGAATTAATGGGTAGGTTTATGGAATTTGTAAGTCTGGAGGCAGAGCATCAGGAATAGCTGAGTTCTGGCACTCAGTTGATACCATCAGAGTTTGAACCTTTTCCTTTCAGAACTGTTTCCTTTTGAGTTTCACGTAGGCTTCCTGATGACAGCTGTAGTTTTATCTAGAAGCTCAGGAATTCTATTAGAGAGAGGCTCATTCCCTTTCTAATCATTGGTGGTACTATCAGGTAAGCATTGGATTGCTAACTGCAAGGTTGGCAGTGCTACCCTACCAGCTACCTCATAGGGAAAAAGATGGAACTTTCTGCTCACATAAATATTTACAGTCTGAGAAACCCCACAGGGACCTTCTATGATTCAAAATGGACTCATTGGCAATGGGGAAATTGTTTCTGGGGCATTTTTTAGGGTTAGATATCATTAACCTAGCATGAGTCTCATACTGAGTCTGACCCAGTCCCTTTGGACAGAGGAAAGTCATGCTCTGACTAGCCAGGCATGGAGCTGGCAGATTGGGTCAATGCCAGCAGAAGCATGGAGATGGAGCATGGTGGAAGAGTGATCCCAAAGATACAAGCCATGTGCTGTGAGTGGAAGAAGGGCAAATGAATGCTGCATTAATTAACCAGTCATTGACAAAATGAGGTTGCATAACAAATGGCTCCAAAACCCAGCAGTTCAACAAACAGCCCAACCCCTTCCCTCCCACACACACAGTTCTTAAAAATCAGGATCAGGGAGATTAACTGGAACTTTGAACTTGGCACTTCAGGGCTTGGAAGAGGTGACAGTGCATGTAAAGGCCTTGGGGCAGGAGAGATCTTGGTGTGACTGAAAGCCCAGAAGAAGACTAATTTGGGGGAGGTGAGATCATAGGAATGGAGTTTTCAGTGAGCATTTCCTTGAGAGCCTTCAAGCAAAAGCGATTTTTCTATATTCATGTTTTAGAAGTAGATCTCCACCCATTGGGTAAAGCTTTGGATATTGGATTGGTGTCGGTATGCAGGGAAAAAATAAATGGGATTGTTATGGATTAGGAGCCTGTGGTAGTCACCTAATCTTGTGTCAAGTTAAGGATTAGGAGTGTAGGCGTGGAGTCTAGCCTGCCAATCTGGAGATAGTGAGATTTTTATGTGGGCATAGCCTTCTTCTGAGAACTCTGAGAAATCTGGTACTTCCTCCTTGGAGGTGGAAGGCACCTCTCTCTCTCTCTCTCTCTCTCTCTCTCTCTCTCTCTCTCTCTCTCTCTCTCTCTCTGCTACTCCTTGGGAGACATTGCAGAAGGCAAGCCAAATGGATGCGACCAGACCTATGAAGCCAAAGAAGCCTCAGAGAGATCGCTGCCAGCACTGAGATGCTTACAATGCCACTGGATCCACAAGACTTTCCACCCATTGGCCTGTGATTATCCTGCATTCAGCATCACTGCACATGTTTTATGGGTCTGAAAAGGAATTTATAGATTGGTATCAGACATATGGGCTAATATCAGACTTATGGATTTGATCTGCACTGGGCTGGGACGTTTGCTTAATGTACAATTACTGTTTGATATAAAACTCTCTCTCTGGATTTATAAGGTAAAATTAGACCAGAACATGTACTCTGGTACAGACAGGATCTGGAAACACAGGGAATCCACGACAGATGATCCCTTCAGGACCAGTGGTGAGAGTGGCAATACCAGGAGGGTGGAGGGAAGGTGGGGTAGAAAGGGTGAATCGATTACAAAGATCTACATAAAACCTCTGCCCTGGGGGACGGACAACAGAAAAGTGAGGGAAGTGAGATGTTTGACGTGTAAGATATGACAAAATAATTTATATATTATCAAGGATTTATGAGGGAGGGGGAGGAGGATGGAAGTTGGGAATTGAGGAGCTGATACCAAGGGCTCAAGTAGAAAGCAAATGTTTTGAGAAGGATGAGGGCAACACATGTACAAATGTACTTGACACACAATGGGTGGATGGATGGATGGATGGATGGATGGATGGATGGATGGATGGAATGACTGTGATAAGAGTTGTATGAGCCCCCAATAAAATTATCAAGGGTTCATAAGGAGGGGGGAGTGGGGAGGGAGGAGAAAAATGAGGAACAGGTGCCAGGGGCTTATGTGGGTTTAGATTCTGGGTTTAGATTTCAGATGGATACTACATGCACTGATTGGTGTGTTCTTATAAGAAGAGGAGTGGGCACACAGAGACCCCGTGTGAAGACACTGGCAGAGATTGGATCAGTGCATCTATAAGCCAAGAAATATCAAGGATTAGCAGCAGTGACCAGAAGCAGAGAGAGGCTACTTTGATTCTCCTTCAGAGCTCTCAGAAGGAATGAATCTTGCCCACACCTTAATTTTAACCCTTTGCCCTTCAGAAAAGTGAGAGAACAAATGCCTGCTGTTTAAGTCACTCGATTGGTAGCCATTTGTTACAGCTACCCCAAAGAACCATTATGGATTGATCTGTAGCCCCCTCAAAATATGTAAGAAATTTGAACCTTGGTGGACATGATCCTGTTTGAAAAGAAGGGAGTTCTTTTGTAATATAAATGAGGCTGTATGGCCACTGGAGATCCCTTCATAGAGGGGTTTAGAAGAGGAGATGGGTCAGTCAGGGTGCGAGGTAGTACCGATGAAGAACACAGCTTTCCCCCTGATCCTGTATGCTTCCTCCCCCCAACTACCATGATCCAAATTCTACCTTGCAGGGCTGGATAGGGCAGAGGTTGTACACTGGTGCTTATGGGGGCTGGAGGCACAGGGAATCAAGGGTGGATGATACCTTCAGGACCAAAGGTGTGAGGGGCGATGCTGGGAGAGTGGAGGGTGAGTGGGTTGGAAAGGGGGAACTGATTACGAGGATCCACATGTGACCTCCTCCCTGGGAGATGCACAGCAGAGAAGGGGGGGGGGAAGGGAGACTCGGGATAGGGCAAGATATGACAAAATAACAATGTATAAATTACCAAGGGTACATGAGGGAGGGGGGAGCGGGGAGGGAGAGGAAAAAAAAAGAGGACCTGATGCAAAGTGATTAAGTGGAGAGCAAATGCTTTGAGAATGATTGGGGCAGGGAATGTGCGGATGTGCTTTATATAATTGATGTATGTACATGTATGGATTGTGATAAGAGTTGTATGAGCCCCTAATAAAATGTAAAAAAAATGATTAGGGCAAAGAATGTACAGATGTGCTTTATACAATTGATGTATGTATATGTATGGATTGTGATAAGAGTTGTATGAGTCCCTAATAAAATGTTAAAAAAAATGAGGCCATATGAGAATAGGCTTGAGCCTAAACCTAAACACTTCTGAGTTAAAGGCCAGGATAGACCCAGTAACACACAGTACGGGGAGAAAGATAGCGAGGAATGCCAAGGAACTTTCTGGTATCCACAAAGAAGGACCCTGACCTAGAGTCGCACTCCAAATTTGAACCTGTAAGCTCCAAAGCAGGGGGAAAAGTGTTTTAAGGCGACTGACTTGTTGGATAATTTTTGGTTAAGGAGATTAAGACAGGAACTTAAGACATCCTCCAATCTTTCCTCTGGCTTCGTTCCATTTTTCTCACATTCAAGAGTCCTCCCAGAGGATTCAGTCAGGTTGTTGTTGTTCAGTGTCATAGGGAGGGTTTGGATTCATTGTGACCATACATACAACATAATCATACACTGCCTGGTCCTGTACCATTCTCACAGTCATTCTTAAGTTTGAGCCCATTGTTGCAGCCACTGTGTCAATCCCATTTGTTGAGGGCCTTCCTCTTTTTCATTGCCCCTCTACTTTCCAGAACACGATGTCCTGCTCCAGGGACTGATCTCTCCGGACAACATGTCAAAGTTAAGGCGAAGTCTCATTATCCTTGCCCTGAGGAACATTCTGGCTGTACTTCATCCAAGTTAGATGGGTTTGTTCTTTTGGCAGTCCATGGTACATTCATTACTCTTTTACTTCACTATTAATCAAATATATCTATTCTTCTTTGGTCTTCCTTGTTCAGTGTTCAACTTTCACATGAATATGAGACAGTTGAAAATACCATGGCCTGGGTCAACCCGCCCCAGTCCTCAAAGTAATCTCTTGCTTTTCAACACTTTAAAGAGGTCTCGTGTAGCAGATTTGACTAGTGAAATGTGTCCTTTGTTCTCTTCTCTGCTGCTTCCATGAGAATTGATTGTGGATTCAAGCAAGACAAAATCCTTGACAATTTCGATCTTTCCTCCATTTATCATGATGTTATCAATAGGTCCAGTTGTGAGGGTCTGGGCTTTCTTTACATTGAGTCATAATCCAAACTGAAGGCTTTAATCCTTCATCTTCATCAGCAAGTGAATCAAGTCCTTCTCATTTTCAGCAAAATTGTGTCATCTGTATAATGCAGGTTGTTAATAAGGCTTCCTCCAACCTGATGCTCCATCAGGCACTGCTCCTTAATGAGTTTAGGTCATGAAGGATAGTCCTCCATAGGCACATTGATTATTACACTACCCCCCTCACAAAATAAATTCAGAGAGAGAAAATTTCCCCAAAGCAATGGAAAGCTTACTAGAGAAGTGGAGGGTGCTCAAAGCCAAAGGTGACACAAACTGGAAATCAATACTAGCTTTCAATACCTGCAGTCATCTAATAGTTCACTGCACTATCTAAGGAAAGGTGAGGAGAACTGGGGCAATTCCATTAAAAAAAGACAATGCAGGGTATATAAGTCCGTCATTCCTCTGGAGAAGAAAAACACATAGTTGGGTTGGAGAGCTTTGTTTGCTAATCAACCGAATGTAGTTGTAAGGCAGGGGTGTGTGTGTGTGCGCGCGCGCGTGCGTGTGTGTGTGTGTGTGTGTGTTGAAGGGAGGGGCTTGCCATTCTATTTCATAGCCAGGAGAAAGATGAGCCTCTTCCCATATAATTTGCTCTGTGGCAAGTGTCTGATCTACAAGGAACTTTTATTTGACAAGGACATTGCCGAGAAAAAAACGGGAAGCTTGTGTTCATCTCTGCTGAGAGGTGGAGTCAAAGAGATGGGCTTTATGACAGACACCCTGATCGTGCAACCAAACTATGAAATGGCCTCATACATTCAACACACATTTGCTGCACCTTCCCAGTGTGCTGCCCAGATATTACCAGGCAGAGTGTTTTATGGGCAGCATTTTAGAGTTAGGCAGGCAGAGGGAGTGTCTTTGTGTTGCCTTTACCAGTCCTGGGATTGTTCTAGGACAGGCATGTCTTTTTCCTCTAAAGTAACTGATGGCGTGTAAAGAAGGAGTCTCCTCAGTAAGACGGGTTAAACCAAACCCAACCTATGACAATCATCTCAATTGGAACACATAGCGACCCTATACAAATACCCGTAGGGTATCCAAGTTTGTAACTCTTTTGGGGGGTCAACTACCATATCCTTCTCTTGCAGAACCACTACAGAGTTGACCGTTGTGTTAGCAGCTGAATGCTTAATCACTGTGCCCATTTTGTTTGCTGAGCCGCCCTCAAAACACTGAACAGGTTTTCTGGGTACCAAGTATGTCCACTTCTATGTCTGACATAGGGTGTTTGCTGAGCCGCCCTCAAAACACTGAACAGGTTTTCTGGGTACCAAGTATGTCCACTTCTATACCTGGCCTAGGGTGTTTTCTCCAAGTTGATAGGAGGTGCAAATCAGTTACTAGGGGTTTGGCAGAGTCAGTATGGAAACTGGGAGGGTGTGTGAAATTTGAACCAGAGTAGAACAATTCCAAGACACTTCCTAGGGATTCCTGGCATATAATATGCAAATGATAGTCAAGATATATAACTGTGTCTCTGTTCTTGGTTCTGTCAGTACCTGGTGTGGCCTCAAAGGAGAAACCTGGTCTCCTGCTATTTTGAGCATCTAGTGTGAATGACAGGAGATAAGTCACATGCTAATGAACCCTGGTGGTGTAGTAGTTAAGCACCATGGTGCCCGGCTATCAAAGCATATAGCGTCTGGGGTCTTAAAGGCTGGAAGATAAACAGGGGGCCATCTAGCTAAGAAACAACAAAGCCCACATGGAAAAAGCACACCAGCCTACACCAACATGATCGCTGAAGACAAAGCGGGTGCATAAGCACATGCGAGCATGTTTTCTTGATGTGCACTCACCCTTTACATACAACTCTCTTATACATACGTGTTTCTGTGGATTTGTTTCTCGAATGCACCCAGACTAACATAAGCAGCATGAAACGCATTTAAGAAGCCTAGACAAGGGCAGGGCAGGATATTCGGAGGGACTGGATCCAGAATTAGAGAGGAAGGAGCCCTGGTGGCAAAACGGGCTGCTAGCTCCCTGTCCCAAGGGGGACAATGAGACTGCTGGCTCCCATGAAGATTTACAGTCTTGAAAACTCCATATAGGGTCACTGTGGTTGGAATCCACTGGACGGCAGTGACCTTTTGGGATTGAAGGTGGAAGCCACCAATGACTTCCTGCCATTGAGCCAAGGAGCCTCCGGAGAGTGTGTGAACTTCTGGAATGCAGTGAACAACCTCTGCACATCTGCTTTTCGTGCTGCCCAAGTCATGGCCTTGGCCTTTGCTTAAACATATTCATCCAGAAGTGAACCATCACAGCTGCTCCCTCGGGAAGCTTGGGGCTGAGCTCTCTGGTTCCACTCTGTCAGCATTTCTGGTCCGGGTACCTCCCCTCTGCCCCGGCACAGGCAATGTGCTTTTGGAAGCAGTGCTCCCTGGGTAGTGGGTGTGATTTGCCTCCTCTGGCCTAACATGATGAATGCTGAGAGGGGGTGGAGACTAGGGGGTTAAACTCCCTGAACTTTACCTAGCCCAGGGGAAAACTTATTATTTAAAGTAAGTTTTAGACAGAATCTTTAGAAAGATAAATGGTTAACTTTATGTACACAATTACTCCCCAACACATAGGCTCAACCTCATAGGCTGTGGATGACCTTGAGCAGGTGCTCAGTCACAATGGGTTTCTATCAGGATTGAGAGTTCAGCTCTCTCAACTCTCCAACTGGTTATTAGCACCATAGTCTCGTTTCTATTTTGGTATTTACTTTGTTTTTAGGGGGAAAAGACTCCCAATCCAACTATATTTTATTAGGAACTCCTTTGCTAAGTTTTACACAAGAAAAAGGCACAAACTGCTGTTCTGGATGAAGGAGAGCATCCGCATGAGGCCACAATGGTGTCGGAAGGACCCACAGCCACAGTGACTTAAATAAAATGACACCCATTCTGTCCTGCTGACTCTGACTCATAGTGACTCTGTGTAGGGATCCTGAAGTTGCTACCTTTACAGGAAGCAATAACCTCATCTTTCTCCTGTGGAATGACTAGTGGCTTTGAACCAGCGACCTTGCTCTTAATAGTCCAACACTATCCAGCATTACCACCTGGGCTCCTGAAAACTTAAATAAGACATAGAAAACAAACAAGTTTGTCACAAAATTGTGACTGAAGACAGATCAATTCATGGAGTTTCAGGAGGGCCTGTGAGAGCATGAGCGGGACCTTCATTGGGATGTGCACACTACCGTATATCGTTGAGTGTGGCCCGGGGAGTGGACGCAAGCACACTGCCTGAGGGACAAGCTTTCCACTGCCAGTCAGCAGTAGGAAAGAACTCAATGGCGGCTGAATCTGTGGCCCCTCAAAATGGATGTAGGGTCTCCACATAGACTCTCACTGTGAGCCACAGCCTATTGCTCAAAATTTAAGCTCAAATACGACTTAAACGCCAAACATTCTGTTTCCTTAAAATAGGGTACTGCCAGGATCAGCTAGAAGTCTGCATGACCTATCAGATCTCAACGCCGATCTCAAATCACTTCACATGATCCATTCTACCAGTCATGTCAAGGACAACTAGAGGTCTGCATGAGCGAGCCCAAATCGCCTCCTCACTTACCCATTCCAGAGGCTGTGCCTGTATAACCTATCGACTAACACATTCCCATATGCCGTGGTTATGAAACCAACCATCATGCTGGAATAAGGATCAATCACGATGCAAGGGTCAGGGTCAATGGGAAAGCAAAATAGGGGCTGAGGGGAGCCAAGAGGGGTCGCTTCACTCAATCCCTAAACCTGATCTAATGTCACTAGACTGGGGTCTTCCTCACATCTCAAGGGCACCCGATTCATGATTGAAGTGAATTGTGCTTATTCAATCTTTGTTCTGCTTGCTGTCCTGCTGTGCTGCATCCTCTTCTTGCTTTTTTGTGCATGACTCCCTCTGTTGTGGTGACAAATGGCTCGAGAGGGATTTGACATAGGGAGAAAGCCCACCCACATCAACTGTCACCAGAAGCAGACACTAAGTCCATTTCTCTCACCTCACAGAACTACGCACACCAGACACTGGTAGGGCTGCCTGGGAGGGGAACCCTTAGTGCAGTGGTTCTCAACCTGTGGGTTGTGACCCCTTTGGGAGTCATATGACCCTTTCACAGGGCTCACCCAATTCATAACTGTAGCAAAATTACAGTGATGAAGTAGCAAGAAAATCATTTAATGGTTGGGGGAGGGGGGCATCACCACAACAAGAGGACCTGTATTAGGAAGGTTGAGAACCACTGCCCGAGTGTGTTTAGGACTTTGCTGCCCTCAAGGTCATCAGACATTCCTGAAGGCAGAGCCACTGCAGGAAGCCCTTCTGGGAAATGCCCTGAAGACAGGTCTCAACCAACTCCACCCTCACCCTCTGAGATCCTAATCATAGGACGCATGGAAATGCTCCCTGCCACTTCGAAGGCTGTAAGTCCATGGGAGCAGAAAGCCTCCTCTTTCTCCCTTGGAGTGGTGGCTGGTGAGTTCAAACTGCTCACTTTCTGGCTAACATAACCCACAGACCAGCTCCCCCTGAGCTCAATTTGGTTTGCCGCACAGCACACATTGTTTGGAACCTTCTGAAATAGCTATGCACATGTGCAGGTTGGGGGGATTTCGCACAAGATGCAGTTTTCCACCCTCTCTTGGCAAAAATATTTTTTGCAAAAGGCTTGTATTCTCTTCTGGATCTGAGTAGCAGCTACTCTCATGAAGTCATAGCACATGCATTCATGCTACAGTCCTCCCAACTCCCTAATGTCTTACGCCGAGTCTGCTCCATGCTTTTCTGTGTCCTACATGGCAGCTGTAGGCACCCAAGGCATGGGCTCTGCAGCCTGGGTCCAAATCTCTCCTTCCCACTTCCTCACTGTGTGGTCCTAGGCTCATGACTTTATCATCCTGTGCCACTGATTTTTCATCTGTAAAAGGAGGCCAAATAGAGTCCACACATAGGCTTGTTAAGTGGAATAATTGAATTATTATACACAAAAAGCTTAGAACGGTGCTTGGCATCTTGCAAATACTATTAGGTGGTTTAGCATAGGGACTGGGTCATCCATTACATATGCTCAGGCTCAAACTTCCGGCCAGGAAGGGGTGGTACACCTAGGTGGGCATTACACCTGGATTGGCCCATCTGGGCCAGGTGAATTCAATCCAGCCATTGGGGTTGACCATGACCGTCAACCATGCCTCCCTATGGAGGAATTGAAAAGGCAGGATCTTGACCGCTCCGATGTCTCCCTTCACCCACTTTTCTGTTGTCCGTCCCCCAGGGAGGAGGTCACATGTAGATACTTGTAATCAGTTCCCTCTTTCCAATCCACCCTCCCACAACCCTCTCAGTATCACCACTCACAAATGTGATGTTTCCAGACTGAAATAGAATAAGGACGAAAGACCTGATCATCTCCATCCACACATCGACCTCTGGCCCGCCACGGTTGGCTTCCCCTCCCAGACCTGGTGATAGCACAGACTGGCATAGTTTGCTCCGCTTCCCATGAGGTGCCCATGAGAGGCTGACTCGACAACCACGGTCAAGATCAACAGCTTGAACTCCTTTATGGGTCTACAGAAACAAGAACAACCTTCTGAAAGGAGGTCGCATTGCTATTTGGGACTGGGAGAATGCCTTTGTGACAAGGATTGTGCTCTGGATCCCAAAGGCGACTTTTAAACACAGCCACATAGCAACTCCGGAAATTGCCATAGTAGAAGCCAGGTTTAAAAAAAAAAAAAGTTCTACTGGCTTGGTCAAAGGAGGCCAGAGTTGGATGGGGGTGGGTTGGGGTGGGGTAGGGTGGGAGACTCCTCTAAAAATGAACAAATTTGTTTCCTTACATATCTGTCATGTCTTTTGGTCCTGAAAGAAAGGGGGGAAAAAGCAGACGAGAGGAGGAAACGGCGACTGACAGTCATCTTGTTGGTATTCCCACAGCATCCCCTCCTTAGGCACTTGCTGCCATCTCATCCAACTCCACTCAGTATATTTTCACCCAGCAATGATGCAGAAATGTCTGTGTACTGCAGTGTTATTGTAGTCGGGCAGCGTTTACGGGTTTGACTTTCAACTCAGCATGGCAGGACGTCTAGAAGCAATTATAACCAGCACCTGCTCTGTCTGTGCGGTGGGCAGGCAGTGACGGATCCCCAGCTTCCAGAACACTAGTGCCCCCTCCCAGCTCAGGATAATGACGGTGACACTCGGCCTCCTTGTTGTCCGGGGGAGCTCTAGGAGCTCTCCTCTGAAACCTCATATTATTGGCATTTCTTTGAGTGAACACATCAAAATAGTGACTGTAAAGGAAGGTGTAGGAGATGATTATTGGTGACAAGACAAGCCTCAACCACCTCCAGAGAGCATGTCTCCTAAGTGCAAAGTATGGAGAGGGAGGAAACAATTGACCACAAATGGAATAGGCTCTGAGTCTCGCCACACAATGTATGTGCGTGGTCACTGAGGCGCCAATATTATGGCTGGAGGACGGATATGGTTTGTGCAGCCGTGATTGCCATCCAGAACGTGCCGTGCTATTGTGAAAAACGATTTTTTTATTCTGAGCAAATCTCTGCTTCCACTTGCTTTAATGCTTCGCCAGAGAGCCAGGGACTCTGGGAGGGGTGGGGACGCACAGGGCTGGGCTGACCTCAGGAACTCATGTGTAAAGGGCTTTTTCTCACTTGGAAGCAGGCTGGGTTCACAGCTGTTCTTTCTGGTAAAGCTTGTTTCTGAACCTTGCCACGTCTGAGTCCGAAGAGGGAAATGAAGGTGACAAATGCTGCGAGGAGCCCTGGGCACATCTTGGCTATGGTCCTGCTTAAGTCTGTTTCATTTGAATCCCAGTTTTACCTTTCCTCCTTTCTGGGTTCCGAAGCATCAGATGGGTGCCAAACGCTTCCACGGACAACTAAAGCTGAACAAGGTGCAGGCAGATGAAGAGCAACGGGAGGTTGGTGTTTGGGAGAATGAATACTTGGGCTTCCTAGGCCAGTCCAGCTGGTGGTTAGAGCCCTGTTTCAGATTCCACTGAAATCTCCTAGTGTCCAAGGACCAAGTGGCTCCTAAGTCCAGAATTTCTGTTACATGTCTCACCAAGGAGAAGCTGGGCCAAAATGCATTGAAGAATAAAGCAGGAGCTTGGCTTGTGAATCCACTCTCTGATTCTGAAATTTCAAAGGCTCCGTGCACAGACATTTCAACACTGAAAGCACAGCAGGGAAAATCAAAGACTTGGGCTTCCTCCTTGCCTCTCTTTTAGGGCTTTTATGGTTTTCCAAGGCGCCTCCCAGAGCCGAGTGTTGTATAGGTCATGTTTAAAAATGTCGTAGTTCTGAGGGACTTGCTGTTCTGCTTTCTTTTGCAAGGAGACCCGGTTTCTTGTCATGTGGCCAAACACAGAGCACAGATGTCTGTGGGCCCCCTCCCTTTCCCCTGACTTTTGCTCTCTTCTCTGGATACACTACTGACCTGTTCTCCCTTACAAGATCTGAACTGCTCACACACTTCGTTAAATTCTCATCCTAGCGAGAAGCATCCGAGCATCTTATTAGAGCCTGTATGAGTTCTGTTCTGGATGCCTATTTGTGTAACTTCAGGTCTCTGGCATGGAAACGTCCCATGCCCACAGACCCACACAGGTAATATAAACTCCAACAGTAGTTTAAGGTTTAAGGTGGTCACAGGGAACACTGGGGCCCGTGTCTCCTGGTGAACCCTTCAGGCTGTCTAAAGGGGCTAGTTCCATCTCAATGCAGCCATGCAGGAATGTAGACCGGTTAGGTAGCAAGACAAGGGGTTGTTCCTCTCCATGCTTAGGGGGCCCCCTACAGGAGGTTGGAAGCCAATGCGGGCTAAGCCCAAGCCCGGAGAGCTTACTTGACGCCTCCCAGCTGAAAGCCCTTAAAAGGCTGGAATCTGGAGACCACCGCCCCTTCCCTTCAGCTGCTTCTCTGCCTTCCACTCAGCAGGGCTGAGTGTGCAGTGTCATGAGGGTGCCCGTGTTCAGTTTAGTGTAACGCCGGAACCTTCTTCTCTCATGTACATAAACCCACTCGGAATACCAACCAGACTTTGGTGTGAATTTCTTTCCAGTGTGTAGCCAAGGACCGAGACATTTCCCACCCGAGAAACCTAACAGACCCAGACTTACAATAAACCCATATTTTTATTTATAAGGCAAGAGGTGACCAGGTCTAGACAATAATGGTGAAGAGGGCCCTGGGTTTGAGAAAGATTCTGAAGTAGAATCCATAACCCTTAGAAATGTATTGGCCTTGGGGAGGGGCAAAGAGGGCTGGATTGAGAAAGTCTCTGGCATCCAGTTCTGACTTGACTTCTGGATCCTGAATCCTTCAGGGCCATGACCTTGCCCTCCAGCCAGACTTTCCAATAGCCGTCTTCTCAGAGCCTTGTTAAGTTCTCATAATACATTACACCTGCCATCCTGTGAGCGGCTACCAAACCCAGGCACTTTTTTCAAAGACAAGCTCGCTCTCTCTACCCCTAAGAGCAGGTAGTTTGGGGATGATGGATATGAGATACCACAGAAGACAAATCTGTTATCTTCCATGGTGCACAAAACATGCTGTCACAACCAGGACTCGTGACAATCCCTCAGTTTCCTAAATTGCTTCACTGCTACTTTTTAATTAAGCCTCATTAGATTGTCATATATTGATAAGAGGGATGACCCTGAACTAGATGCATAAATTAAAGCTATCCTCATCCTGTGCTTTTATATGAATGTGTTAATTATTTTTGTCATTAGGGAGAATAATGGAGGGATGGAGCAATACCAAACGGAGTTTGACAAAGTGTTGGTGTTTGCTGCGGCAAACGTGGTGCGTGTCAGATACAATCCGTCACCCAGTGAGTCTGCAATTAACACCAAGGGACAAAGGTAGGATTCCCTGTAATAAATAACCTTCCTCCCAGATGCTAATGGAGACCCAGCAGGACCCACTGTTGTGTTGTCGCAGTTGTACACGGGCCCTTAGAGGAGACAGAGCTGGTGTTTGAAACGAGTCTTGTTTGCCCCCAGTTGGCTCACACATTTGTTTTTTAAATGGCATAATCACTAACATTTAAACACAGGGTGATGTCACGTAACAATCTGCAGCTTCTGAGAAATGGAGAGGCCCGACTTTGCTGGTTGACAGTGCAGAGGGACTGGGGGAGCAGTCAGATATGGTGATCAGAGTTTGGAATCCTTGCCTTCCAAGTACATGTGTCAAGGAGTTCAAGGGTTCAGAAATTTAGGAGGGAAGTTCCAGAAGACAAGTTTGTGTGGTCGATAATAAACCAATATAGGGGTTGAGATTTCAATCTGTTGGCTATTTATTTTGTGCTTGGTAGCCAACCAGCCCAGAATTCCTGACCTCGCCGACCTGTGAAACAAGGACCATTCCAGAATGACATAGAAGCAAGCACGGAAGCGAGGGCATCCATTACCCCGAATGCGTAGGGGTCAGGAACTAAGTGCTTTCTGTAGAACAGCTCCAGAAGGCAGACCTTTGGCTGGAAAACCTGTTAGGGAGCTAGCATAGGGACTGGCAGGCCTATTACACATGCTCAGAGGTCCGAGCTACCGGCTCATGAAGCAGTGGCTCACTGCATGCTCAGAAGTTCAGGTTTCCAGCCAGGAGGGGGAGCTATGCCTGGGTGGGGCTGTACCTGCATTGGCTCACCTAGGCCAGGTGAATTCAATTAAACAATTCAGCCAATGGGGTCGACCCACGTCATCGACCACGCCTCCCTAACCGCTCATAAAACTCACGGGGATCCCAAACCAGGCCTCAGCGTGAGCTGTTTCTCGCGTGGAGCCGAGGACCGAGGCACACCTGTCCCCGGAGAGGTCGAAAAGAAGCGGTACTGTGTGATTCGGAGCTATGAGGTAAGCCGGCCCCAGGAGTGGGCCCTCCCATGTTGGTCTCACGGATTGGGGGCCCCTCTGGGCTCCTTTTACCTCACCACCCTCGCGAGAATTGTTGGGTTGAATTCACGGTGTCCGTCTTTGCGCCGTTTCTTGCTGGTGTCCGTCTTTGCGCCGTTTCTTGCTGGTGTCCGTCTTTGCGCCGTTTCTTGCTGGTGTCCGTCTTTGCGCCGTTTCTTGCTGGTGTGCGGGACTTGACGTGCCTGCTTTCCCAGGAACTCACCTGCCTTCCCGGGCTGCATTTGTGAGGGGGCTGGGACGCTGCTGCCTGGAGGCTGGGAGGATTTTGACTCCCAAAGCCTTCTCGAGGCTCAGTGTATAAGGTTTATTTGGATGTGAAAACGGAATTAAAGATGCAATTAACGAAGTTTTAGAAGCAGGCTTTATTGAGAAGCTTGCGGGCGGGTTCAGCAACTCAGGGTATTGAGCTATTGAAGCTGCGCCGGGGGAAAAAATCCTGGCGGCGTTTTTATGCCCACTGTTGGCAGGCACAGCTGGGGAGGATCATAGCTGGGGAGGTTCTGCACACACAGGTGCTTCAGAAGGGAGAAGGTCGTTAATCTTATCTATATGTCAAGGAAGGATGGAGTGACCATATCTTCAGAAAACATTCTGGCTTTGGGACGAGCTGGTTCCAGGAATTTGGGGTTGAGCAGGGGAGGTGTGGTCGGTTAGGGTTCAGCCTTGAGAGCTAAGATGGAGGTGCAGGACTCAAAATGGAGTCTGTTGTGCCAAGACCGGACATTTTAGACTGTGCCTATTCCCTATAGGGCACAGTAACCGTTTCTGTAACTGCTTCCTGTGGGTAGTGGGTAAAAAGCAAGGGGAGGGGCTTTTCAGGCAGAGTACTGACATTTGCGGCCTAGCACAGGGTGGAGAGGTTGGTATTGCTGGTGAATTGCTATACGGGTAATTTCGCGGAGTCGACTTTGCCGGAGCTGGATGAGACAAGGAGCAATTAAGATCAAAATTATAACTAAAATTATGGGTCCTAGTATGGGGGCTAGGAAGGAGTACAGAGAAGAATTCCACCAGGAGGAAGATCCATCTGTTCTGAATCTGTTGTTTTGCAGCTCTCGGTTTAGCTTGTTGAGGATCTGGACTCTAGTTTCCACAATCCCCAGTTTATGGATATAATAACAGCCTTCCTCCTGGAGGAAGAGGCAGGTTCCTCCTTTTTCAGCCGTGATGAGGTGTAAAGCGCGGTGGTTCTGCAAGGCAACTTGGGCAACAGAGGTTATTTGTCTTTGCAGGGAGGCTAGAGACTTGGCAGAGGCATCGACTGCCAGCTGGAAGCATGCAGTTAACTTGTCTGCTGTGATGATAGTGTCCAAGGGCTCCGCCGCTGAGTCCTACTGCAATTGCTGCTGAGGCGGAGGAGATTCTCACTGCTATCGGGAGAAAAACTGCTCTTTTAGTTTGACGACTGTATACTTGGATGTATTTGTCCTGGAACTCAGCCGGAGTGTATATAGGGAGCTGTGGAACCAGAGTGACGGGTAGAGGTAGAACTGATGTTTATATGCATAGTGAGTGTATGGTTGCACCAAAAGAAAATTTTTTCTGGCCCTGTTAGTGGTTTGGAGGGGATTTGGGTGACATTACATGTCTGTGTCGATGGATTGGAGTAGCAAAAGGGCACTTGAGTGTTTTCTGGTTGGATGTACAGAGGGACGTTGGGGATGGTTATGGCTTTTGTGGTCTTTACGTTGGATGAAAATGACAGGGCAGGACCTGGTACTGCTACCAGAGGAGGGCGTTCTAGGGCCGCACACATGAAGCAGGTGGAGAGGTTGCCTAGTCCAGCAAAGTGGCGATGGCCAGTCCCTGCTGTAGCAGGGTGAGCCAGGAGAAGGGAGACTCAGAAGGTTTAGAAATTTAGTTAGTGAGTTGAAGGTCTTGGATCTGAATATTACGGTGGATGGTGGATTGGACCTGGAGTAGCGACTTCCATACATACAGTTTGGCGTCCAGAAATTTCTCTCGGCGAGTGGTGCACTAGGCTCCTGGAACCGGAGACGTCCACCGGCTATCCCAGGGGTCTGGGATTGTGAGAGTGTATTTAGATTGATGGTAGTAGAATCATCCCTGGGGACGAAAGGAAAGGTAATGTATCTGGCAGGAAGACCAAGGACACCCTACATTTTTCTGCATTCACTTTTTTGCACATTGGGTAGTTGCCTTCTGGTCATACAGGAAGCGTTTTAAAATCAGTGAAATTTAAGTATATGCGTGCTCTGCCCCCTGTGGGTGGGCAGTTAGCGGTGGCCAGCAAATAATCATAACACTTAGTGCAGGCGTAATTGGTATAGTTTTCAGTCAAGTAAAATCGCCAGGCAAAAGGGGAAATTATACTAGGTTTAGCTGGCTGGCTTGGTGAGGTGAGTGAGGCAGAGAGACATAGGACCAGTAGACTGAGCAGACCACTGGGAGCCATGGTCAGAGTTTACTGCCATCTGGACTCGGGACAAATGTACCCAGGAATCTAGTCTAAGAACCTTGATTGCTGATGGAGTGGTAAGGGACAGTGTAAGGGCCTTTCCACCGGGGTGCTAAGGGTTTGGGTGCAAGGGATTTAATTAACACAGCATCTCCAGGATGCACTGGTTTTTTGTGATCAGCAGAGGTCAGAGAGGGTTCAGGGATGGCAGAGTTGGCGTGTTGTCTAAGAAGGTTGTGGAGCAAGCACAAGTATGGAAGGTATAAAGCTAGCAGAGGGCAATCGGTTGCAGGAAGAGGCGAGAAAAGGAAAGGTTGTCTGTAGAGTATTTTGAAAGGACTGAGGCCGGACGGCTCCTGAGGGGCTGCGCCAAGGCGAGTATAAGAGCAAAGGGTAATAGTTGAGGCCAAGAAAGTTGCAGTTCTAGGGAGAGTTTGGTGAGTTGTTGTTTTATGAGACCGTTAGCTCGTTCAACCTTACCAGAAGACTGGGGGTGGTAGGCTGCGTGGAGTTTCCAGCAGATGCCCAGTGAGGCGCAAACTGCCTGCTGCACCATAGATATGAAGTCTGGACCATTGTCCGACTGAATTGAAGCAGGCTGGCCAAAACGAGTAATGATGTCTTGAAGAAGGTGAGTGCCGACTATGCTTGCACTCTCAGAGGAGGTGGGAAAGGCTTTGATCCATCCTGAAAATGTGTTCACCATAGTGAGGAGATATTTAAACCGCTTATGCTTTGGCATGTGGGTAACGTTTATCTGCCAGTCCTGTCCCAGTAGGTGCCCTTACATCTGGTGGAGCTGTTTATGAGGGTGTTGAGCTTTCTGGCTATTGGAGAGGGCACCGATGTTGCATTTTGCATGTACTGTGTTGATAGTACTCCATAGTCCAGTGGGGTGAAATATGGGGTTAGAAACGTGTAGAGAGCTTTTGGCCCGATGTGTGGAGAATTGTGAATATTGGTGATGATTGTTTCCTGTTGTAACTTTGGGAGAATGAGTAAGTTCTATTTGTGTACCCACCATTTTTGTTGAGGAAGAGAGCAATACTGGGTGTTTTCCTGATCAGTGTAAGTTGGAGTGTAAGTGGGAGGTAAAAAGCATACTGAGCTAGCAGCGGGAAAGTTGTTGGGCTAAGTCTGTAACAGGATCTGCAGAGTGGGAGGGGGGCCTGTCTATTCCCATAACCGAGACCAGGGAAGGGGAAGTAGGGCCTGAGTGAGAGGGCGAAATGGAGAAGGTAGTCCGCTACCTGGAGCACAACCCTGGGCTCGGCGAGGGTTACCGGAGTCGAGGAGCCAGGGCCTCTTCAGTCCATGAACCCCAGCAGCTCCATACCTTGCAGCTATGTGTCTGGAGTTTCCAGGATCTCGGCACCTCGGCTTTGCAGAGCCGGTGGCAGAGCCAGGGTCGGGCAGTTCGACTTCCAGTGGCCTGGCTGTTTGCACTGCGGGCAGGGCTTGGTAGGAGGCTTGGGATTGGGGCAAACTTTTGCCCAGTGGTGACCCAGCCACATTTGAAGCAGGCTCCTGGCGGTAGGTGCCGGCTCCCCTGGGGAGTGTGGCGATGGACGGGATTGCCTGCCGGCCTTAGGGCTGCTACCAGGGCTTGGGAATGGAGGCTAACCATCTGTTGGACCCTCACCTGGCATGTGGCCTCAGCTGGCTCCTCCCAAGCGTTGAAAACTTTAAATGCCATTTTTACCAGATCCTGTATAGGGGTTTCAGGGCCCTCCTCAGCCTTCTTTAGCTTTTCTTTCCGATGTCAGGGACTGACTGGAAGGTGAAGTGAGAGGCCAAAATAGAGGCCCCACTTTTTAGACCCTGGGTCTAAACGAGTGTACTTTGTGAGTGCCTCCTGGAGGCAGTTAAGAAAAAGAGCAGTAACTTCTCTCAGTTTGTCATAGTTGACAACCTTGTTGGAGACTGTTTCCAGACCTCTAATGAGGTACCTGAGAATGAGGTTTCTATAAGGAAGATCAGACGCCCGGCCGGGCTGGTAACTCCAACTGGGGTCCTCTATTGGGATGGCATGCGCCCCCAAGGGGACATTTGGGTCGATAGCGTGGTTTTTGTCTGTGTACGTTCCTCGGCAGTAAGGGTAGAAGCAAGGATCATTTGGATGCCATGCCAGGTTAAATCATACGTTTGGGAAATGTAGGTAAATTCTTTAATAAACTTAGAGGGGTCTGCTGAGAAAGAGCCCAGGCGGGTCTCTATCTGCGACAGGTCCTTTAAGGAAAAAGGGACGTGGACTTGAACGAGTCCCTACACACCTGCAACCTCTCTTAATGGACAAAGGGCAGCTGGAGGGTTGTGGGAGCGGGTATGAAAGGCAAGCGGTGAGGACAGGAGAGAGCGATGGGGTGGCGCAGCGGGCGGGGGAGACTGATAGGTCAGCGGGAGAGGCACGCTGAGGAGCTTGGCTGGCTCTTCTGGGGTTTGAATGGCAGGTTCTTTCTGCTGAGGAGATAGAGCTAACTGTATTTGGCGGGCGGAACAATGGCTACAGAGGTCAGGGCGGGAACGCAAGTCCCAAAAAGCCTGCACATAGGGGACTTCAGAATCCTTACCAGTCCTCCTGCAGAAATTGTCCAGGTCCTGTAGAACGTTGAAATCAAAAATGGCCGTCGGAAGCCAATGTGCGTGGTTGTTAAGCTGGGACTAGGGCCAGGCAACTTGGGAGAGAAAAACAAGTCTTTTCTATCACAAGGTCTGAGTGAGAGGGAGAGACTCATCAGGGCAGCCATAGACTGATTTTGAACGTAGGCAAGCGCCGCGCCTAAAGGTCCTGGAGATTTGGGGAAGATGGGTGGCTCTTAGGGGACCCCAAAAGAAGTGGGGAGCCACACACCTATCCCGGGTTTTTGGCACCAAAACACAAGGTCTATTTGGATGTGAAAACAGAATGAAAGACCCAATTAACGAAGTTTTAGAAGCAGGCTTTATTGAGAAGCTTGCGGGCGGGTTCAGCAACTCAGGATATTGAGCTATTGAAGCTGCGCCGGGGGAAAAAATCCTGGCGGCGTTTTTATGCCCACTGTTGGCAGGCACAGCTGGGGAGGATCATAGCTGGGGAGGTTCTGCACACACAGGTGCTTCAGAAGGGAGAAGGTCGTTAATCTTATCTATATGTCAAGGAAGGATGGAGTGACCATATCTTCAGAAAACATTCTGGCTTTGGGACGAGCTGGTTCCAGGAATTTGGGGTTGAGCAGGGGAGGTGTGGTCGGTTAGGGTTCAGCCTTGAGAGCTAAGATGGAGGTGCAGGACTCAAAATGGAGTCTGTTGTGCCAAGACTGGGACACAGCGTTGTGCCGCGGCTCCGGCAAGCAGCAGGCCTGGGGGCGCCTGCGTCCACCCTGTTGGTTTCGGCAGGACTCTGGCTGGGTGGCCGGCTCCAGGCTGGCTTTTGGCTAGGCCGCAACCTGCGGCCTCCATTTTCCCAGCCACGTGACTCCACTCTCAGGCAGAATGGCACCACCTGTGTCTGTTGTAGCTACACTCCATTCCCAGACAGCAAACCGCCCAGACTGCCGGAAAGTTCAACAGAACAAGTTTCATTTCCTGCGCAGGGACCAGACCATCTGCTCTCTTGAGGGGAGACTGAGCGGCCCCCCAGTCTAATTTTCCAAAGGTTTTTATACTTTTGCAATGTGCAGGTGTGCAAGCAGGCAGAGCTCAGAAGCGGGGTATTGTGGTTAGCCATTCTTAGTTGAACCAAAACTGCTCTGGTCCTTCTCGCAAGCCTTCTGAACATCCATTTCCTTCTGTACGTTCCCTTGGGCGACGTCTGCACAGCCTAACTCCCCAGTATCAGCTAGTTCATTGGCAGTTCATAGCTAGTTTATTTACCATTCATAATGGCTTCTGAAAAGCTCAAAATGACTTCTCTTGTCAAGGCTATTTAAGCTTTGCCCAGAGCTGCTATATTCTCTCCTGTTCTTAGCCAAGTTCAAATCATTGAATCTTCGGTAGCCAGCCCAGTGTATGGTGGGCTCAGCACTAAGAGTTTTGTGGCTTGTACTTTCTGTGTAAGGAATGCCACTAGCTTATTGGTTATTACTGGGTCAAATGTGAGGCTTAGCAGGAAGAGGATTAGAGGCCGGCTAGGGCCGTTCATAGGGTAGTTAGCCAGGCTGACCAATTAAGTAGCTTTTCAAACCAATTGGTTCCTCCATTTCCTTTCTTGACTCTTTGTTCTAATCCTTTCCTAACCAGGGCTCATCTATCTTTATTGATTCCGAATGCTTTGCATAGAATTAGTTTCTCCCAATGCTGTGCACAGCATTCCTTGTTTCCAAAAGAGCAAGTCAAGCCCTCGGCGGGTTTGCAACACAACTGCTACAAGGGAGTCTAGGGATCTTTCTAAATGGAAGACAGGTTTTTTTTATCCCTGTAGATCTAAAGCAATTTGCTGACTAAGAGTCTGAGAGTTTAAGTTTCCTTGTATTAAAGCAACTGACCCGACTGCAGCTAATCCCATAATCCCAAGCCCTGTTACCAGTGGGACCAATACTGGGGCTCTTTGAACTCATCCGGAAATTCCAAAGTTATCCCTACACCTCCTTCACCAGAACACAGGTACACTTGAGGACTAACATGCACTAGCACACAAATACCCGGGTCCGCTACTAATACTGGGGAAAAGAGACAGGGTGTTCGTCCTGTGGAACAAGTAAAGCAAGTACTCATTGGAGCAGATAACAAATTAGGATCACCATTTGGTTCAATGGGAACAGCTTGAAGGCAAAAATCTCGATATCTTGATATATTAAAGGGATACTTAAATGAATAAAAACACAGTCCTTGCCCTTGCAAATCTTTTAAAGTGAGCTTAGACTTGAGTCCATACTAACATCCCCTATAGACTGCTGCTTCGTGTAATCCTTTTTACTAACATGTCTAATTGTATTACACTCTGTACCAATAGTGCTATTTGTACCTGTGCCTACATAGTAAGGGGAAGCAGGGTTCAGACAAAGCCAACAATCAGCTGTGAGGTGAGGATTTGAGTTCATAAATTGGAATACAGCATCCCGAGAATCAAACACAGAACCTTGAGGTGGCTCCTGAATGAGAAGGGCCCTGTGAGTTGGGCTGGCAGTGAACGGGAAAGTTACTGGAGAGTCTGGATGGTGCGGCAAAGGAATCTTAATGACACCAGCTGTGGCTCTTCAGGATTTATCCCGAGGTTTGGGCCTTTGTACGGATGGCAGGTTGCCATATTTTACTTTGCTGGATAGAAAAAGTTGTCCCGGGATCTCGATCATTTACATAATGTTGAATTCCCCATGTTTTCCCAGTGAACCCAATAACGCTTGAATCCAATTCTTATTGGGTTACATTTGGAAACCATACATGTAGTGGGATCAAACCCTTCCGACTTGAGTCTCATTCTTGTAAAAATAATAGGGTCATCTTTAACAAGTTTCCACCCTGAAAATGATAGTTTCACAACCCCAAGCTGCACAATGATAATGTCCCTCCCCTTGGCAGTTAGGGAGTCCATGAGCCGGGCATATATAGACATGGTTTGTGTGGAGCCTTCTTTCTATAGAGGGTATTCCGCACCCATAGGACGGGATTCCAGTATAGGTCCCATTGTGCCCTTTACCTTTAAAGGATCCAGCATGCCAATTCTTTCCTAGCAAATCAAACAAATCAAAATGAAAACAGGGGGTCATACCCAGTATAAGAGGTTACATATTCACTGCTGGAGGTTAGAATAGCAGTCCACAGATGTGTTTGTGCTTGGGGGAAACACTGGGTGCTGTCAGCAATACTCGGAGAAAAACAATTAAGTTCTGTAAAGCCTTAATTTTGAGGGATTTTCCGTCTTTCTGGGTGTCCATCTTTTCAGGATATGCTCCGGGAGGGCTTTTTTTTTTTTTTTACTTATGACTGATGAATCCACGGCCCCCTCCCCACTATTTTAACAGCAGTTGGTGTTGTAAGTATCACTTGGTATGGGCCAGTCCACCTAGGTTCTAAGGTGTCAGGTTGGTGTTTCTTTACCCATGTCCAGTTTCCTGGTTGCACGTTGTTGGCTGCCTGTTCCCTTTCGCTTGGTTAGGCCCAAAATGAAGGTGTCAGAGCAGATGATTTGTCTCTCACTTGTTGCACAGCCTGCAGGCACTCGATGAGGGAACGATTAGTGACTTCCATTATTTCTACTTCCTTCAATCTTGGGAGGATTTGGGGAAGGTCTGCCAAACATAAATTCAAATGGGGTCATGCTTTTCACATAGGGAGTGCATCGGACTTGAAGTTGGGCAAAAGGTAAAGTAAGGATCAACCCAGGTCTCGCCAGGTCCTAAATGCAACTTAACGAACAATTCCTTTAGGGTTCTGTTTATTTTTTTCTACTTGCCCTGAAGAGCTTCCAGTTAATATTTAGAAGCATTGCTAAGACTTTAGTAATTTGAGCAATAAATGTTGGGCCATTGTTGAACCCCAAGGTGGTGGGAAGGCCAAATCTAGGGACAATTTTAGTTACTAATAATTTACACACAGTGGCAGCAGTTTCCTTCTTGGTTGGGAAGGCTTCCACCCATCCAGAATAGGTGTCTACGAACACCAGCAAATATCGGTAGCCATACTTTCTAAGTTTGATATCCATAAAGTCCACCTCCCAGAATTCTCCAGGACTACTACCTCGAGCTCGTGGTTGGGGTTGCTCCTTTTCTTTCTGGGGTTGTTGACCCGAGCACAGTGCAATCAACGGTGGGTGACATCTGCCACCCTGTGTCCAAGCCTGGGTATGTAAAAGTGCCTGAGAAGCAACTGAGACAGTTTAGAGAGGATCCCAAATGCATACCTTCATGTAGTCCTTGAATCAGATCTCTCCCAGAGCTTCTGGCATGAATCTTCTTCCATCAGGATGGAGCAGCCACCCGGGATGCTCCCAGTCTTTTTGGCAGGCCAGCTCTTGGCTTATCTTTAGATCATTTTCTGAGTATGTAGGTTGTGGCTGTAACACTGGGGATGGCATGGTCACAGCCACTACCTTGGGGATTTGTGGTATAGTCCTGGCATTCGAGATCCACCGGTCTGGGGGTCTGGTTAGGAGTGGTTCAACCATAGGTCCCCCTACCACAGCAATATCCTGTCCCAGTGTAAGCTTCCTAGCTTCTATGACTAGGATGGCCGTGGCAGCCTCAGCTCGCATGCAGCTCAGCCATCCTGCAGCTACAGAGTCCAGTTTCTTTGAAAGATAGGCCACAGGTCTCTTCCATGGCCGCAAGTTCTCAGTTAGCACTTCTTTTGCTGTGCCTCTGGCCTCACATAGACAATTGGAAGGGCTTTACTATGTCTAGTAGGGCAAGAGAGGTTGCCCATATGAGCGACTTTTTAAAGGATTCAAACGCTTGTTGTTCTACTTCAGTCCATTTAAGTTCTTTTTCCTTCCCCAGTACTTGCATATAGGGGTTTCGTTGTTTTTGCAAATCCCAAATTCCACAATGGACAGTACCCCACAGCTCCTAGAAACTCTTGCAACTGCCTCTTAGTCTCAGGGACTGGGATTTGGAGGATCGCCTCAGTGTGGCTGGGGGACAAAGTCCGTTTTCCCTCCTCCAGTTGGTAGCCTAGGTATACAGCTTTATGGACACACAGTTGAGCCTTTCTTGCAGATACCCTGTACCCCAATGGGCCAAGGACTATTATCAGGTCCTTGGTAGCCCGTTGGCATTCCTCCAGGGTTTCGGAGGCCAGGAGGAGGTCATCTGCATACTGGAGCAAGGTGGTTTGGGGGTGTTCCTCCTTGTGTCCCTGTAAGTCTTCACTGGGTTGATGTGCAGGGGACACGGGTATGGAGAACAAAGCATCCTTTAAGTCCAAAACAGTATAACAAATTCAGTTTGACGGGATAGTACTCAGGAGGGTCTCGGAATTTGGCACATGGGGTGGCCAGTTTCTATCCTCTCATTTGCCTCTCTGAGATCCTGCACCGGTTGGAAGTCCTCAGTTCCCGGCTTCTGCATGGGCAGCAGGGGAGCATTCCATGTGGACTTGCAGAGGACCCAAATGCCTGTCCTCTTTAGTCTGCAAATGGGAACAGAAATACCCACTTTTGCTATCCAGGGAGTAGGGTTAGCTTGACACACCAGTGTAGCTTGAGCTCAGAAGTTGTACGACCCCAGGCACCTGAAGTTCAGAAAGGTCTGGCAGGTTGTTCTCTGCCCAAACAAAAGGAATATCTTTTAGCGATTTATCAAGAAGTACCTTTGAGGAGGTCTTTTCTGCTCCTTGATAAAACACATATCACTCTGACATTGGAGCGGTGAGCAAAACTTTTGGCTTTTCAAGTTCAAGGGTTAAGGTGGTTGTAGCAGATGAGAAAGTAATTATGGCTGCTATTTTTCATAATAAATCACGATCAATAAGGGGATAGGGGCATTCAGACATTACATGAAGGAGCGTGTAACTGTCTCTTGTGCTAAATCTGTTATTCTGGCCGTTGTCCATGGGTGTGCTTGGGTCTGCCCTGGGGCCCCTGTAATGAAAACCTTTCCTTTTGACAAGGTACCTGTAGTCTTTTCTGAAACCAAGAAGGTGACCCCTTTGTCCACCTAGAAATTTACTGGCTGGCTCCCTACATGGAGAGTGAGCATGGGCTCTTTGGGGTCAAGTGAAACAGAGCCTGGACACCTTTATTCAGCTTCGAGCATTATTGTCTGTAGCTTCGATTTTTCTAGGCGAGGACTAGGCCCGTTCCCTCTAGTGGTGGCTTGTCCGCCTCTCCTGGGCTTTTCAAGGCACTGATTTTTTCCAATGTCACTGTTTTGTATAGTAGGTACATGGATACTTCCTCAGGACTAGGCGAGTGAGAAGCAGGGTATTAGGGTTAGCCATTCTTAGTTGAACCAAAACTGCTCTGGTCGTTCTCGCAAGCCTTCTGAACACCCATTTCCTTCATGACATTCCCTTGGGCGACGTCTGCACAGCCTACCTCCCCAATATCAACTAGTTCATTTACACTTCCTAGCTACTTTATTTTCTTTTCATGGTGGCTTCTGTCAGCCCCAAATGGCTTCACTCTTGTCAAAGCTGTTTCAGCTTTTCCCAGAGATCCTACACAGTCGCCATTGTAGCCGAGAGGTAACAGGGTCTGTGACCATGGCCAAGATGGCACCCACCAGTCCAAACATGTGGAAGGGCGCTGCCTAGGGAGCTGGGTGAAGAGGCCTGGGAGTTAGCCCTGCCTGGTCCCGGGAGCCAAAAGTTTCCCTTTTCCCCTCCATTCCCTTTGCCTTTCTCCTGGTTTTTCCAACAAGCTGCTCTAGCCCTATAACGCCAAGCACAAAATTGTCATAATTCTTAATGAAAACGTATCTGGTACCCAAATTATAGATGTGACAATTTGGTCACATTTCAAAAACACTGAAAATTTTATGCTTTAAAAATATATTTTGAATGCCATATATATTGATAACTATGAAAGTAAAGAATAAAAACCAAAAAAAAAACCATATTTCCTAAATTTAAAACTTGAGGCGTTATAGGGCTAGTGTTCTTCCAGATTTGGTTTGTTCCTTCTTACAGGCTGGTTTTCCGTGGCCCAGGCTTAGGCCAATGGCGTTCGGAAGCCTAGGCGGAGTCACTGTTACCTTTAGGCTTTCAGCGATGCTGCTTCAGGCACTTTTGGGGACAGCTCTTACTTAATACACAGCTCCTCTGCCATGATGTTCCAGCCAGAAATCCCAATTTCCCTTAAGGTTCCCTCAGCTGCCACGTGTCCCTTCCCTTCAGAGATTTGAGTGTCAGCCCCACCAGCAGGCGTCTTGGAGGGCCTTGGGGCCATCCCAAGAAATGGTCCTCCTAGCCTGTTGTCCAGAAAAATGGTTGGACCTAAAGGTCGCCCTCGGCGATTAGTCCTTGACCCCTTCCCTCGGGCTGAGGCATGAGATTCAGGGCAACCCAGGGGTGCACTCTCAACGTGGGGGTTATTGACCTGGAGGCAGCAAGCTGTCAATCGCCTCCTTGTTTTGCACTTTCTAGATGGGACTTAGCAGCTTGATGCTCAGGAATTGCCCCCTTGCATGAATCGTGTCCAATTGGGATAGAGTTGATACAGAGAGGCTGGGCAAACAAAAGCTGATAGATTCACTTTGCAACTCTATTTGGCCACAGTATCGTTTTGAGAAAGGAGAATGATGGGCAGAGAATGGTACGCTTTCCCTTCCAACCGTGATTCACCGGGAACAGTTCGGTAGAGTGCCGGGAAAGTGGGCGGAGATGCCAGAACTTAGAGCATTTCTCCTCTCGAGGAGCAGTAGGAGACCTTCATCCCCAGTGCACCCAGGAACCCCTAAGGCAGGCGTCCTCAAACTGTGGTCCATGGGGCACATGTGGCGCGATGCCATTTATCCCACCCTCAGGGTGTTTTTGCTGCCACTGCCTGTCCTGCTTAGCAGCCGACTCGTGCAGTGTGCATAGGAATTTGTCCATAGGTTTTTTGAAAACCATAGTCTGGCCCTCCAACGGTCGGAGAGACAATGAACTGGCCCCCTGTGTAAACAATTTGAGGACCCCTGCCCTAAGGGATCCTGGACTTCAGGTCACTATTGTCCCAGCCCTGAACCCTCCCTGAACATTCTACCCCTAGTAGAGGCGCCAGGGGCATTTGGTCCCAGGGTAACTTACAAGCCTTTTACTCAAATGGAACCCGAGAAAATTAAAAATGACACAGGAAGTTACTCTACTTTTGATCCCTGTTGAATCCGCCTGTAGCATCCCAATATTACAATTTAACCCTATAACGCCGAGCATGACCTTTCCCTAACATTTGATGAAATGAATATAAATGTATATATATTGATAACTATGAAAGTAATGAATCAAAACGAAATTTTTTTTGCCCCAAAATTTAAAAGTGAGGCGTTATAGGGTTAAAAAGAAGGATGGTTCTTATCAGAGGGGCCAATGCCTTAGGATCATAAGTGAAGCGGTGATCCCACTGCACCCAGTAGTGCCCAAACCCTGGACCCCCCTAGGGGAAATTGTGAATGCTTTTACCCCCGTGCCGGTACTTAGAATGAACAAACACACACGCCTGATAATCCTAAGATTTTTACTTACTTCCTGTGATACTCACCTACTTTCAAGGGCACTCCCACCTCACAATCCTAGCCTTGTCTCAGTTAAACTGTTCACCCTTTTGTGCGTTTGTTGGTTTTTCCAGAAGTTCTCAAGTTACCAAAGCCCCTAATCCAAGTGTGCCAGCTCCAGGACCACCATCTCCTGGACCACTTCAACCTTATCCATCCTAGCGCTGAGTGGACAACCCCTCCCAGCAGAGCAGGAAGGGTGTGGACCCAAAGCCCCACATCGCCCCTTCTGCCAGCAGGAAGTAGCTAGAGATGTCGTCGCCCAGTACCCCAAAGATTTGGGTCCACATCTCTTCAGGGTGGAAATGTTAGGTAGCTAGCATAGGGACTGGGGTGTCCATTACACATGCTCAGAGGGCCCAGTGAGCGGCCCAGGAAGGAGTGGCACACTGTGCGTGCTCAGAGGTCCAGGTTTCCGGCCAGGAAGGGCAGGTCCACCTGGGTGGGCGCTGCACCTGCATCGACCCACCTAGGCCAAGTATATTCAATTCAGCCACTAGGATCGACCAGGGTTGCCCACCACACCTCCCTAACTCTCCTAAACCTCACTTGGATCACAAACCAGGCTTTGGCGTGAATTCTTTCTCACGCAGAACCAAGGACCGAGGGATATCTGTCCCCAGAGAGATCTGACCAACCCAGGAAAGCTCTTTGGAGGCAGCAGGAGTGGAAGTGAGTGGCTGGTGGATACTGCTCAGATGCATGGCTTTCTGCTTGGAAGGGGTTTTAGTCTCGGCTGTCAGGATCAGAGGAGGTAGTATGTCTGGATCACATAGTATCCATGTCCACAAATGAGCTGCCCATTCCAAAGTCCTGACAGTGCTTTTGGAAAACACTGTGCTTTGGAATGTCACCCCTTGCAGAGGGCAGTGGGAGGGGCTGGGACCCAGGTATGCTGCCCCTTGCTCCCAGTTGCCGGTTTCTGGATCCTGATTATATCTCTCACAGGATCAGTTAGTGGGCTTGTTGTCTGCCTCAGGCTTTGTTCACCGAGGTCCTCCAGCTAGGTGGTGGTGTGTGTGCATGAGCAGAGGCTTCCTGCCAATCCCCCATGAGTTGAAGAGCTCCCCTGGTGTGGGCTCCATGAAAGAGGTGCCCCAGACAGCAGGACTACCCAGGAGGGTGGACCCTGCAGGAACCGGAGGGCCATTCCCCCTGTGGAATGACCTCAGAGCCCCGCCTCTCTCACTGTCCAGCTGCCGGGGCTGTGGACCCTAAGCTTCATGCCTCACATAGGAATAGACACAGGGTGAGGCGACTGCAGCACCTGCTTTTGCTGGTCTAATCCAGCCTGAGATATTCCTAGCATCAGCCCTCTGCCAGGGTCTTTTTTTTTCTCTCCTTTTATAGGGGCTCATACAACAATAACCACAATACGTGCAAACATCACTGATATAAGGCACATTTGTACATTCATTGCCCTCATTATTCTCAAAATATCTTCTCTCCACCCAAGCCCCTGGCCTCAGCTCCTCATTCCCCCACCCCCATTCTCACTACCCCTCCTCATAAATCCTTCATCATTTACTAATTATTATTTTGTCATATCTTGCACTGTCTGATGTCCCCCTGCACCCCCTTTTCTTTTGAGATTTTATGTAGATCCTTGTCATCGGTTCCCTGGTGCCAGCCTACCCTCCCTCCACCCTCCCAGCATCCCCATTCATAACACTGGTCCTAAAGGGCTCATCCACCTTGAATTCCCTGTGTTTCCAGTTCCTATCTGTCCAAGTGTACATTCTCTGGTCTAGTCAGATTTGAAAGTTATAATTGGGATCTTGATAGTGAGGGGAGAGGAAGCATTGAGGAGCTAGAGGAAAGTTGTGTTTCACCGTTGCTGTCTAGTACCCTGTGTAGGCTTGTCTCTTCCCCAAGACCTTACTTAAGGGAATGTCCAGTGTACTGCAAATGGGCTTTGGCTCTCTACCCAGCATTCCCTGCTCATTCGTAATGAGATTTTTTTGTGCTGATGATGCCTGATCCCTTTGATACCTCGTGATCGCACAGGCTGGTATGCTTATTCCATGTGGGCTCTGTTGTTTCTGAGCTACATGGCCGCTTGCTTACCCTTCAGGCCTTTAAGACCTCAGACGCCATATCTTTTGATAGCAGGGCACCATCAGCTTTCTTGACCACATTTGCTTATGCAACCATTTAGACTTCAGGGAACGTGTCGGGAAGGTGAGCATCATAGAATGCCAATGTAATAGAACAAGGTATTCTTGCAATGAGAGAGTCCTTGAGTGGAGGCCCAAAGGCCATCTGCTACCTTAATAGGACACCTATAAAGATATGGACATAGGTGTATTTCCCCATGCTCACAGATAAATATATTTATATCTGTGCGTGCCTTTCTTTAGACCTCTATAGCTGGCCCGTGCTTCCTAGGTCGCTCTGCTATTCCCTTTCATTTCCCTCTTGTGCCCACTGCCATGCTCAGTCTTCATTTGGGCTTCAGTAAATCCTCTTGGTTCCTTCACCCTTGATCACGCCCTACCAGGATTCCTACATCGCCCTCACCACGGATTTGCATCCACTTGTTGTTCCCTTGTCTCTGGGTTTCTTGACATCACTCCCTTTCCCCGCAACTCCCTCTTTCCCGTGGCCGTCCCGCGAAGCGTTGGTCCCCTTTTTCTCTCCTGCAGATTGTGCATCCAGCATCTCTTTTTAGACATACAGTAGAGGTAATAACATGCACAAACACAAGACAGAGCAAAAGCAAGCACCAAAAGAAAGAAAACAGCCAAAATCCAATGACCATCAAAGAAAACAAAACTCCTCAAGAAAGGAAAGCTCGTAGTTAGTTCACGGACTGTTTGTTGGCCCTTAGCAGTATTTTCCAGTCCAGTCTGTGCAGGCACCAAGTCCTGCCCCCAAAGTCCTCCTTTGGCATTCCCTGGGGACCTTGTTGCTCCACTTCCTTGTTCTTCTGCTGCACCCCCTTAGTGCTATGCCTCGGTGTGGCGGGATCCGTTCCCGCACTGTGTCTCCAGTGTTGTCCTTTCTAGGGCTATGGGTCTTTGATGGACGTCGTGTCTCATCTTGGGCTGGCCACGTGGTCTTCTGTGTGGACTGTCTTCTCTGAGTGGGAACATCATCCGCAAGGCAGAATCCCTGAGCCCACTGAGTGACTTTCTCTCCAGCAGCTTCTAGGTAGGCTGTGCCCCATGAGGAGCCCTGAGGTGCCTGTGTAAACCTGAGTCTGCTGGAGGTTAGAATAGCAGTCCACAGATGTGTTTGTGCTTGGGGGAAACAGTGGGTGCTGTCAGCAATACTCGGAGAAAAACAATTAAGTTCTGTAAAGACTTATTTTTGAGGGATTTTCCGTCTTTCTGGGTGTCCACCTTTTCAGGATATGCTCAGGGAGGGCTTTTTGTTTTTTACTTATGACTGATGAATCCACGGCCCCCTCCCCACTATTTTAACAGCAGTTGTTGTTGTAAGTATCACTTGGTATGGGCCAGTCCACCTAGGTTCTAAGGTGTCAGGTTGGTGTTTCTTTACCCATGTCCAGTTTCCTGGTTGCACGTTGTTGGTTGCCTGTTCCCTTTCGCTTGGTTAGGCCCAAAATGAAGGTGTCAGAGCAGATGATTTGTCTCTCACTTGTTGCACAACCTGCAGGCACTCGATGAGGGAACGATTAGTGACTTCCATTATTTCTACTTCCTTCAATCTTGGGAGGATTTGGGGAAGGTCTGCCAAACATAAATTCAAATGGGGTCATGCTTTTCACATAGGGAGTGCATCGGACTTGAAGTAGGGCAAAAGGTAAAGTAAGGATCAACCCAGGTCTCGCCAGGTCCTAAATGCAACTTAACGAACAATTCCTTTAGGGTACTGTTTATTTTTTCTACTTGCCCTGAAGAGCTTCCAGTTAATATTTAGATGCATTGCTAAGACTTTAGTAATTTGAGCAATAAATGTTGGGCCATTGTTGGACCCCAAGGTGGTGGGAAGGCCAAATCTAGGGACAATTTTAGTTACTAATAATTTACACACAGTGGCAGCAGTTTCCTTCTTGGTTGGGAAGGCTTCCACCCATCCAGAATAGGTGTCTACGAACACCAGCAAATATCGGTAGCCATACTTTCTAAGTTTGATATCCATAAAGTCCACCTCCCAGAATTCTCCAGGACTACTACCTCGAGCTCGTGGATGGGGTTGCTCCTTTTCTTTCTGGGGTTGTTGACCCGAGCACAGTGCAATCAACGGTGGGTGACATCTGCCACCCTGTGTCCAAGCCTGGGTATGTAAAAGTGCCTGAGAAGCAACTGAGACAGTTTAGAGAGGATCCCAAATGCATACCTTCATGTAGTCCTTGAATCAGATCTCTCCCAGAGCTTCTGGCATGAATCTTCTTCCATCAGGATGGAGCAGCCACCCGGGATGCTCCCAGTCTTTTTGGCAGGCCAGCTCTTGGCTTATCTTTAGATCATTTTCTGAGTATGTAGGTTGTGGCTGTAACACTGGGGATGGCATGGTCACAGCCACTACCTTGGGGATTTGTGGTATAGTCCTGGCATTCGAGATCCACCGGTCTGGGGGTCTGGTTAGGAGTGGTTCAACCATAGGTCCCCCTACCACAGCAATATCCTGTCCCAGTGTAAGCTTCCTAGCTTCTATGACTAGGATGGCCGTGGCAGCCTCAGCTCGCATGCAGCTCAGCCATCCTGCAGCTACAGAGTCCAGTTTCTTTGAAAGATAGGCCACAGGTCTCTTCCATGGCCGCAAGTTCTCAGTTAGCACTTCTTTTGCTGTGCCTCTGGCCTCACATAGACAATTGGAAGGGCTTTACTATGTCTAGTAGGGCAAGAGAGGTTGCCCATATGAGCGACTTTTTAAAGGATTCAAACGCTTGTTGTTCTACTTCAGTCCATTTAAGTTCTTTTTCCTTTCCCCAGTACTTGCATATAGGGGTTTTGTTGTTTTTGCAAATCCCAAATTCCACAATGGACAGTACCCCACAGCTCCTAGAAACTCTTGCAACTGCCTCTTAGTCTCTGGGACTGGGATTTGGAGGACCGCCTCAGTGCGGCTGGGGGACAAGGTCCGTTTTCCCTCCTCCAGTTGGTAGCCTAGGTATACAGCTTTATGGACACACAGTTGAGCCTTTCTTGCAGATACCCTGTACCCCAATGGGCCAAGGACTAATATCAGGTCCTTGGTAGCCCGTTGGAATTCCTCCAGGGTTTCAGAGACCAGGAGGAGGTCATCTGCATGCTGGAGCAAGGTGGTTTGGGGGTGTTCCTCCTTGTGTCCCTGTAAGTCTTCACTGGGTTGATGTGCAGGGGACACGGGTATGGAGAACAAAGCATCCTTTAAGTCCAAAACAGTATAACAAATTTAGTTTGACGGGATAGTACTCAGGAGGGTCTCGGAGTTTGGCACGTGGGGTGGCCAGTTTCTATCCTCTCATTTGCCTCTCTGAGATCCTGTACCGGTTGGAAGTCCTCAGTTCCCGGCTTCTGCATGGGCAGCAGGGGAGCATTCCATGTGGACTTGCAGAGGACCCAAATGCCTGTCCTCTTTAGTCTGCAAATGGGAACAGAAATACCCACTTTTGCTATCCAGGGAGTAGGCTTAGCTTGACACACCAGTGTAGCTGAGCTCAGAAGTTGTACGACCCCAGGCACCTGAAGTTCAGAAAGGTCTGGCAGTTTGTTCTCTGCCCAAACAAAAGGAATATCTTTTAGCGATTTATCAAGAAGTACCTTTGAGGAGGTCTCTTCTGCTCCTTGATAAAACACATATCACTCTGACATTGGAGCGGTGAGCAAAACTTTTGGCTTTTCAAGTTCAAGGGTTAAGGTGGTTGTAGCAGATGAGAAAGTAATTATGGCTGCTATTTTTCATAATAAATCACGATCAATAAGGGGAAAGGGGCATTCAGACATTACCAGGAAGGAGCGTGTAACTGTCTCTTGTGCTAAATCTGTTATTCTGGCCATTGTCCATGGGTGTGCTTGGGTCTGCCCTGGGGCCCCTGTAATGAAAACCTTTCCTTTTGACAAGGCACCTGTAGTCTTTTCTGAAACCAAGAAGGTGACCCCTTTGTCCACCTAGAAATTTACTGGCTGGCTCCCTACATGGAGAGTGAGCATGGGCTCTTTGGGGTCAAGTGAAACAGAGCCTGGACACCTTTATTCAGCTTCGAGCATTATTGTCTGTAGCTTCGATTTTTCTAGGCGAGGACTAGGCCCGTTCCCTCTAGTGGTGGCTTGTCCGCCTCTCCTGGGCTTTTCAAGGCACTGATTTTTTCCAATGTCACTGTTTTGTATAGTAGGTACATGGATACTTCCTCAGGACTAGGCGAGTGAGAAGCAGGGTATTAGGGTTAGCCATTCTTAGTTGAACCAAAACTGCTCTGGTCGTTCTCGCAAGCCTTCTGAACACCCATTTCCTTCATGACATTCCCTTGGGCGACGTCTGCACAGCCTACCTCCCCAATATCAGCTAGTTCATTTACACTTCCTAGCTACTTTATTTTCTTTTCATGGTGGCTTCTGTCAGCCCCTAATGACTTCACTCTTGTCAAAGCTGTTTCAGCTTTTCCCAGAGATCCTACACAGTCGCCATTGTAGCCGAGAGGTGACAGGGTCTGTGACCATGGCCAAGATGGCACCCACCAGTCAAAACATGTGGAAGGGCGCTGCCTAGGGAGCTGGGTGAAGAGGCCTGGGAGTTAGCCCTGCCTGGTCCCGGGAGCCAAAAGTTTCCCTTTTCCCCTCCATTCCCTTTGCCTTTCTCCTGGTTTTTCCAACAAGCTGCTCTAGCCCTATAACGCCAAGCACAAAATTGTCATAATTCTTAATGAAAACGTATCTGGTACCCAAATTATAGATGTGACAATTTGGTCACATTTCAAAAACACTGAAAATTTTATGCTTTTAAAATATATTTTGAATGCCATATATATTGATAACTATGAAAATAAAGAATAAAAACAAAAAAAAACATATTTCCTAAATTTAAAACTTGAGGCGTTATAGGGCTAGTGTTCTTCCAGATTTGGTTTGTTCCTTCTTACAGGCTGGTTTTCCGTGGCCCAGGCTTAGGCCAATGGCGTTCGGAAGCCTAGGCGAAGTCACTGTTACCTTTAGGTTTTCAGCGATGCTGCTTCAGGCACTTTTGGGGACAGCTCTTACTTAATACACAGCTCCTCTGCCATGATGTTCCAGCCAGAAATTCCAATTTCCCTTAAGATTCCCTCAGCTGCCACGTGTCCCTTCCCTTCAGAGATTTGAGCGTCAGCCCCGCCAGCAGGCGTCTTGGAGGGCCTTGGGGCCATCCCAAGAAATGGTCCTCCTAGCCTGTTGTCCAGAAAAATGGTTGGACCTAAAGGTCGCCCTCAGCGATTAGTCCTTGACCCCTTCCCTCGGGCTGAGGCATGAGATTCAGGGCAACCCAGGGGTGCGTTCTCAAAGTGGGGGTTATTGACCTAGAGACAGCAAGCTGTCAATCGCCTCCTTGTTTTGCACTTTCTAGATGGGACTTAGCAGCTTGATGCTCAGGAATTGCCCCCTTGCATGAATCGTGTCCAATTGGGATAGAGTTGATACAGAGAGGCTGGGCAAACAAAAGCTGATAGATTCACTTTGCAACTCTATTTGGCCACAGTATCGTTTTGAGAAAGAAGAATGATGGGCAGAGAATGGTACGCTTTCCCTTCCAACCGTGATTCACCGGGAACAGTTCAGTAGAGTGCCGGGAAAGTGGGCGGAGATGCCAGAACTTAGAGCATTTCTCCTCTCGAGGAGCAGTAGGAGACCTTCATCCCCAGTGCACCCAGGAACCCCTAAGGCAGGCGTCCTCAAACTGTGGTCCATGGGGCACATGTGGCGCGATGCCATTTATCCCACCCTCGGGGTGTTTTTGCTGCCACTGCCTGTCCTGCTTAGCAGCCGACTCGTGCAGTGTGCATAGGAATTTGTCCATAGGTTTTTTGAAAACCATAGTCTGGCCCTCCAACGGTCGGAGAGACAATGAACTGGCCCCCTGTGTAAACAATTTGAGGACCCCTGCCCTAAGGGATCCTGGACTTCAGGTCACTATTGTCCCAGCCCTGAACCCTCCCTGAACATTCTACCCCTAGTAGAGGCGCCAGGGGCATTTGGTCCCAGGGTAACTTACAAGCCTTTTACTCAAATAGGACCCGAGAAAATTAAAAATGACACAGGCAGTTACTCTACTTTTGATCCCTGTTGACTCCGCCTGTAGCATCCCAATATTACAATTTAACCCTATAACGCCGAGCATGACCTTTCCCTAACATTTGATGAAATGAATATAAATGTATATATATTGATAACTATGAAAGTAATGAATCAAAACGAAATTTTTTTTGCCCCAAAATTTAAAAGTGAGGCGTTATAGGGTTAAAAAGAAGGATGGTTCTTATCAGAGGGGCCAATGCCTTAGGATCATAAGTGAAGCGGTGATCCCACTGCACCCAGTAGTGCCCAAACCCTGGACCCCCCTAGGGGAAATTGTGAATGCTTTTACCCCCGTGCCGGTACTTAGAATGAACAAACACACACGCCTGATAATCCTAAGATTTTTACTTACTTCCTGTGATACTCACCTACTTTCAAGGGCACTCCCACCTCACAATCCTAGCCTTGTCTCAGTTAAACTGTTCACCCTTTTGTGCGTTTGTTGGTTTTTCCAGAAGTTCTCAAGTTACCAAAGCCCCTAATCCAAGTGTGCCAGCTCCAGGACCACCATCTCCTGGACCACTTCAACCTTATCCATCCTAGCGCTGAGTGGACAACCCCTCCCAGCAGAGCAGGAAGGGTGTGGACCCAAAGCCCCACATCGCCCCTTCTGCCAGCAGGAAGTAGCTAGAGATGTCGTCGCCCAGTACCCCAAAGATTTGGGTCCACATCTCTTCAGGGTGGAAATGTTAGGTAGCTAGCATAGGGACTGGGGTGTCCATTACACATGCTCAGAGGGCCCAGTGAGCGGCCCAGGAAGGAGTGGCACACTGTGCGTGCTCAGAGGTCCAGGTTTCCGGCCAGGAAGGGCAGGTCCACCTGGGTGGGCGCTGCACCTGCATCGACCCACCTAGGCCAAGTATATTCAATTCAGCCACTAGGATCGACCAGGGTTGCCCACCACACCTCCCTAACTCTCCTAAACCTCACTTGGATCACAAACCAGGCTTTGGCGTGAATTCTTTCTCACGCAGAACCAAGGACCGAGGGATATCTGTCCCCAGAGAGATCTGACCAACCCAGGAAAGCTCTTTGGAGGCAGCAGGAGTGGAAGTGAGTGGCTGGTGGATACTGCTCAGATGCATGGCTTTCTGCTTGGAAGGGGTTTTAGTCTCGGCTGACAGGATCAGAGGAGGTAGTATGTCTGGATCACATAGTATCCATGTCCACAAATGAGCTGCCCATTCCAAAGTCCTGACAGTGCTTTTGGAAAACACTGTGCTTTGGAATGTCACCCCTTGCAGAGGGCAGTGGGAGGGGCTGGGACCCAGGTATGCTGCCCCTTGCTCCCAGTTGCCGGTTTCTGGATCCTGATTATATCTCTCACAGGATCAGTTAGTGGGCTTGTTGTCTGCCTCAGGCTTTGTTCACCGAGGTCCTCCAGCTAGGTGGTGGTGTGTGTGCATGAGCAGAGGCTTCCTGCCAATCCCCCATGAGTTGAAGAGCTCCCCTGGTGTGGGCTCCATGAAAGAGGTGCCCCAGACAGCAGGACTACCCAGGAGGGTGGACCCTGCAGGAACCGGAGGGCCATTCCCCCTGTGGAATGACCTCAGAGCCCCGCCTCTCTAACTGTCCAGCTGCCGGGGCTGTGGACCCTAAGCTTCATGCCTCACATAGGATTAGACACAGGGTGAGGCGACTGCAGCACCTGCTTTTGCTGGTCTAATCCAGCCTGAGATATTCCTAGCATCAGCCCTCTGCCAGGGTCTTTTTTTTTCTCTCCTTTTATAGGGGCTCATACAACAATAACCACAATACGTGCAAACATCACTGATATAAGGCACATTTGTACATTCATTGCCCTCATTATTCTCAAAATATCTTCTCTCCACCCAAGCCCCTGGCCTCAGCTCCTCATTCCCCCACCCCCATTCTCACTACCCCTCCTCATAAATCCTTCATCATTTACTAATTATTATTTTGTCATATCTTGCACTGTCTGATGTCCCCCTGCACCCCCTTTTCTTTTGAGATTTTATGTAGATCCTTGTCATCGGTTCCCTGGTGCCAGCCTACCCTCCCTCCACCCTCCCAGCATCCCCATTCATAACACTGGTCCTAAAGGGCTCATCCACCTTGAATTCCCTGTGTTTCCAGTTCCTATCTGTCCAAGTGTACATTCTCTGGTCTAGTCAGATTTGAAAGTTATAATTGGGATCTTGATAGTGAGGGGAGAGGAAGCATTGAGGAGCTAGAGGAAAGTTGTGTTTCACCGTTGCTGTCTAGTACCCTGTGTAGGCTTGTCTCTTCCCCAAGACCTTACTTAAGGGAATGTCCAGTGTACTGCAAATGGGCTTTGGCTCTCTACCCAGCATTCCCTGCTCATTCGTAATGAGATTTTTTTGTGCTGCTGATGCCTGATCCCTTTGATACCTCGTGATCGCACAGGCTGGTATGCTTATTCCATGTGGGCTCTGTTGTTTCTGAGCTACATGGCCGCTTGCTTACCCTTCAGGCCTTTAAGACCTCAGACGCCATATCTTTTGATAGCAGGGCACCATCAGCTTTCTTGACCACATTTGCTTATGCAACCGCTTAGACTTCAGGGAACGTGTCGGGAAGGTGAGCATCATAGAATGCCAATGTAATAGAACAAGGTATTCTTGCAATGAGAGAGTCCTTGAGTGGAGGCCCAAAGGCCATCTGCTACCTTAATAGGACACCTATAAAGATATGGACATAGGTGTATTTCCCCATGCTCACAGATAAATATATTTATATCTGTGCGTGCCTTTCTTTAGACCTCTATAGCTGGCCCGTGCTTCCTAGGTCGCTCTGCTATTCCCTTTCATTTCCCTCTTGTGCCCACTGCCATGCTCAGTCTTCATTTGGGCTTCAGTAAATCCTCTTGGTTCCTTCACCCCTGATCACGCCCTACCAGGATTCCTACATCGCCCTCACCACGGATTTGCATCCACTTGTTGTTCCCTTGTCTCTGGGTTTCTTGACATCACTCCCTTTCCCCGCAACTCCCTCTTTCCCGTGGCCGTCCCGCGAAGCGTTGGTCCCCTTTTTCTCTCCTGCAGATTGTGCATCCAGCATCTCTTTTTAGACATACAGTAGAGGTAATAACATGCACAAACACAAGACAGAGCAAAAGCAAGCACCAAAAGAAAGAAAACAGCCAAAATCCAATGACCATCAAAGAAAACACAACTCCTCAAGAAAGGAAAGCTCGTAGTTAGTTCACGGACTGTTTGTTGGCCCTTAGCAGTATTTTCCAGTCCAGTCTGTGCAGGCACCAAGTCCTGCCCCCAAAGTCCTCCTTTGGCATTCCCTGGGGACCTTGTTGCTCCACTTCCTTGTTCTTCTGCTGCACCCCCTTAGTGCTATGCCTCGGTGTGGCGGGATCCGATCCCGCACTGTGTCTCCAGTGTTGTCCTTTCTAGGGCTATGGGTCTTTGATGGACGTCGTGTCTCATCTTGGGCTGGCCACGTGGTCTTCTGTGTGGAGTGTCTTCTCTGAGTGGGAACATCATCCGCAAGGCAGAATCCCTGAGCCCACTGAGTGACTTTCTCTCCAGCAGCTTCTAGGTAGGCTGTGCCCCATGAGGAGCCCTGAGGTGCCTGTGTAAACCTGAGTCTGCTGGAGGTTAGAATAGCAGTCCACAGATGTGTTTGTGCTTGGGGGAAACAGTGGGTGCTGTCAGCAATACTCGGAGAAAAACAATTAAGTTCTGTAAAGACTTATTTTTGAGGGATTTTCCGTCTTTCTGGGTGTCCACCTTTTCAGGATATGCTCAGGGAGGGCTTTTTGTTTTTTACTTATGACTGATGAATCCACGGCCCCCTCCCCACTATTTAAACAGCAGTTGTTGTTGTAAGTATAACTTGGTATGGGCCAGTCCACCTAGGTTCTAAGGTGTCAGGTTGGTGTTTCTTTACCCATGTCCAGTTTCCTGGTTGCACGTTGTTGGTTGCCTGTTCCCTTTCGCTTGGTTAGGCCCAAAATGAAGGTGTCAGAGCAGATGATTTGTCTCTCACTTGTTGCACAACCTGCAGGCACTCGATGAGGGAACGATTAGTGACTTCCATTATTTCTACTTCCTTCAATCTTGGGAGGATTTGGGGAAGGTCTGCCAAACATAAATTCAAATGGGGTCATGCTTTTCACATAGGGAGTGCATCGGACTTGAAGTAGGGCAAAAGGTAAAGTAAGGATCAACCCAGGTCTTGCCAGGTCCTAAATGCAACTTAACGAACAATTCCTTTAGGGTTCTGTTTATTTTTTCTACTTGCCCTGAAGAGCTTCCAGTTAATATTTAGATGCATTGCTAAGACTTTAGTAATTTGAGCAATAAATGTTGGGCCATTGTTGGACCCCAAGGTGGTGGGAAGGCCAAATCTAGGGACAATTTTAGTTACTAATAATTTACACACAGTGGCAGCAGTTTCCTTCTTGGTTGGGAAGGCTTCCACCCATCCAGAATAGGTGTCTACGAACACCAGCAAATATCGGTAGCCATACTTTCTAAGTTTGATATCCATAAAGTCCACCTCCCAGAATTCTCCAGGACTACTACCTCGAGCTCGTGGATGGGGTTGCTCCTTTTCTTTCTGGGGTTGTTGACCCGAGCACAGTGCAATCAACGGTGGGTGACATCTGCCACCCTGTGTCCAAGCCTGGGTATGTAAAAGTGCCTGAGAAGCAACTGAGACAGTTTAGAGAGGATCCCAAATGCATACCTTCATGTAGTCCTTGAATCAGATCTCTCCCAGAGCTTCTGGCATGAATCTTCTTCCATCAGGATGGAGCAGCCACCCGGGATGCTCCCAGTCTTTTTGGCAGGCCAGCTCTTGGCTTATCTTTAGATCATTTTCTGAGTATGTAGGTTGTGGCTGTAACACTGGGGATGGCATGGTCACAGCCACTACCTTGGGGATTTGTGGTATAGTCCTGGCATTCGAGATCCACCGGTCTGGGGGTCTGGTTAGGAGTGGTTCAACCATAGGTCCCCCTACCACAGCAATATCCTGTCCCAGTGTAAGCTTCCTAGCTTCTATGACTAGGATGGCCGTGGCAGCCTCAGCTCGCATGCAGCTCAGCCATCCTGCAGCTACAGAGTCCAGTTTCTTTGAAAGATAGGCCACAGGTCTCTTCCATGGCCGCAAGTTCTCAGTTAGCACTTCTTTTGCTGTGCCTCTGGCCTCACATAGACAATTGGAAGGGCTTTACTATGTCTAGTAGGGCAAGAGAGGTTGCCCATATGAGCGACTTTTTAAAGGATTCAAACGCTTGTTGTTCTACTTCAGTCCATTTAAGTTCTTTTTCCTTTCCCCAGTACTTGCATATAGGGGTTTTGTTGTTTTTGCAAATCCCAAATTCCACAATGGACAGTACCCCACAGCTCCTAGAAACTCTTGCAACTGCCTCTTAGTCTCTGGGACTGGGATTTGGAGGACCGCCTCAGTGCGGCTGGGGGACAAGGTCCGTTTTCCCTCCTCCAGTTGGTAGCCTAGGTATACAGCTTTATGGACACACAGTTGAGCCTTTCTTGCAGATACCCTGTACCCCAATGGGCCAAGGACTAATATCAGGTCCTTGGTAGCCCGTTGGAATTCCTCCAGGGTTTCAGAGACCAGGAGGAGGTCATCTGCATGCTGGAGCAAGGTGGTTTGGGGGTGTTCCTCCTTGTGTCCCTGTAAGTCTTCACTGGGTTGATGTGCAGGGGACACGGGTATGGAGAACAAAGCATCCTTTAAGTCCAAAACAGTATAACAAATTTAGTTTGACGGGATAGTACTCAGGAGGGTCTCGGAGTTTGGCACGTGGGGTGGCCAGTTTCTATCCTCTCATTTGCCTCTCTGAGATCCTGTACCGGTTGGAAGTCCTCAGTTCCCGGCTTCTGCATGGGCAGCAGGGGAGCATTCCATGTGGACTTGCAGAGGACCCAAATGCCTGTCCTCTTTAGTCTGCAAATGGGAACAGAAATACCCACTTTTGCTATCCAGGGAGTAGGCTTAGCTTGACACACCAGTGTAGCTGAGCTCAGAAGTTGTACGACCCCAGGCACCTGAAGTTCAGAAAGGTCTGGCAGTTTGTTCTCTGCCCAAACAAAAGGAATATCTTTTAGCGATTTATCAAGAAGTACCTTTGAGGAGGTCTCTTCTGCTCCTTGATAAAACACATATCACTCTGACATTGGAGCGGTGAGCAAAACTTTTGGCTTTTCAAGTTCAAGGGTTAAGGTGGTTGTAGCAGATGAGAAAGTAATTATGGCTGCTATTTTTCATAATAAATCACGATCAATAAGGGGAAAGGGGCATTCAGACATTACCAGGAAGGAGCGTGTAACTGTCTCTTGTGCTAAATCTGTTATTCTGGCCGTTGTCCATGGGTGTGCTTGGGTCTGCCCTGGGGCCCCTGTAATGAAAACCTTTCCTTTTGACAAGGCACCTGTAGTCTTTTCTGAAACCAAGAAGGTGATCCCTTTGTCCACCTAGAAATTTACTGGCTGGCTCCCTACATGGAGAGTGAGCATGGGCTCTTTGGGGTCAAGTGAAACAGAGCCTGGACACCTTTATTCAGCTTCAAGCATTATTGCCTGTAGCTTCGATTTTTCTAGGCGAGGACTAGGCCCGTTCCCTCTAGTGGTGGCTTGTCCGCCTCTCCTGGGCTTTTCAAGGCACTGATTTTTTCCAATGTCACTGTTTTGTATAGTAGGTACATGGATACTTCCTCAGGACTAGGCGAGTGAGAAGCAGGGTATTAGGGTTAGCCATTCTTAGTTGAACCAAAACTGCTCTGGTCGTTCTCGCAAGCCTTCTGAACACCCATTTCCTTCATGACATTCCCTTGGGCGACGTCTGCACAGCCTACCTCCCCAATATCAGCTAGTTCATTTACACTTCCTAGCTACTTTATTTTCTTTTCATGGTGGCTTCTGTCAGCCCCTAATGACTTCACTCTTGTCAAAGCTGTTTCAGCTTTTCCCAGAGATCCTACACAGTCGCCATTGTAGCCGAGAGGTGACAGGGTCTGTGACCATGGCCAAGATGGCACCCACCAGTCCAAACATGTGGAAGGGCGCTGCCTAGGGAGCTGGGTGAAGAGGCCTGGGAGTTAGCCCTGCCTGGTCCCGGGAGCCAAAAGTTTCCCTTTTCCCCTCCATTCCCTTTGCCTTTCTCCTGGTTTTTCAAACAAGCTGCTCTAGCCCTATAACGCCAAGCACAAAATTGTCATAATTCTTAATGAAAACGTATCTGGTACCCAAATTATAGATGTGACAATTTGGTCACATTTCAAAAACACTGAAAATTTTATGCTTTTAAAATATATTTTGAATGCCATATATATTGATAACTATGAAAATAAAGAATAAAAACAAAAAAAAACATATTTCCTAAATTTAAAACTTGAGGCGTTATAGGGCTAGTGTTCTTCCAGATTTGGTTTGTTCCTTCTTACAGGCTGGTTTTCCGTGGCCCAGGCTTAGGCCAATGGCGTTCGGAAGCCTAGGCGAAGTCACTGTTACCTTTAGGCTTTCAGCGATGCTGCTTCAGGCACTTTTGGGGACAGCTCTTACTTAATACACAGCTCCTCTGCCATGATGTTCCAGCCAGAAATTCCAATTTCCCTTAAGATTCCCTCAGCTGCCACGTGTCCCTTCCCTTCAGAGATTTGAGCGTCAGCCCCGCCAGCAGGCGTCTTGGAGGGCCTTGGGGCCATCCCAAGAAATGGTCCTCCTAGCCTGTTGTCCAGAAAAATGGTTGGACCTAAAGGTCGCCCTCAGCGATTAGTCCTTGACCCCTTCCCTCGGGCTGAGGCATGAGATTCAGGGCAACCCAGGGGTGCGTTCTCAAAGTGGGGGTTATTGACCTAGAGACAGCAAGCTGTCAATCGCCTCCTTGTTTTGCACTTTCTAGATGGGACTTAGCAGCTTGATGCTCAGGAATTGCCCCCTTGCATGAATCGTGTCCAATTGGGATAGAGTTGATACAGAGAGGCTGGGCAAACAAAAGCTGATAGATTCACTTTGCAACTCTATTTGGCCACAGTATCGTTTTGAGAAAGAAGAATGATGGGCAGAGAATGGTACGCTTTCCCTTCCAACCGTGATTCACCGGGAACAGTTCAGTAGAGTGCCGGGAAAGTGGGCGGAGATGCCAGAACTTAGAGCATTTCTCCTCTCGAGGAGCAGTAGGAGACCTTCATCCCCAGTGCACCCAGGAACCCCTAAGGCAGGCGTCCTCAAACTGTGGTCCATGGGGCACATGTGGCGCGATGCCATTTATCCCACCCTCGGGGTGTTTTTGCTGCCACTGCCTGTCCTGCTTAGCAGCCGACTCGTGCAGTGTGCATAGGAATTTGTCCATAGGTTTTTTGAAAACCATAGTCTGGCCCTCCAACGGTCGGAGAGACAATGAACTGGCCCCCTGTGTAAACAATTTGAGGACCCCTGCCCTAAGGGATCCTGGACTTCAGGTCACTATTGTCCCAGCCCTGAACCCTCCCTGAACATTCTACCCCTAGTAGAGGCGCCAGGGGCATTTGGTCCCAGGGTAACTTACAAGCCTTTTACTCAAATAGGACCCGAGAAAATTAAAAATGACACAGGCAGTTACTCTACTTTTGATCCCTGTTGACTCCGCCTGTAGCATCCCAATATTACAATTTAACCCTATAACGCCGAGCATGACCTTTCCCTAACATTTGATGAAATGAATATAAATGTATATATATTGATAACTATGAAAGTAATGAATCAAAACGAAATTTTTTTTGCCCCAAAATTTAAAAGTGAGGCGTTATAGGGTTAAAAAGAAGGATGGTTCTTATCAGAGGGGCCAATGCCTTAGGATCATAAGTGAAGCGGTGATCCCACTGCACCCAGTAGTGCCCAAACCCTGGACCCCCCTAGGGGAAATTGTGAATGCTTTTACCCCCGTGCCGGTACTTAGAATGAACAAACACACACGCCTGATAATCCTAAGATTTTTACTTACTTCCTGTGATACTCACCTACTTTCAAGGGCACTCCCACCTCACAATCCTAGCCTTGTCTCAGTTAAACTGTTCACCCTTTTGTGCGTTTGTTGGTTTTTCCAGAAGTTCTCAAGTTACCAAAGCCCCTAATCCAAGTGTGCCAGCTCCAGGACCACCATCTCCTGGACCACTTCAACCTTATCCATCCTAGCGCTGAGTGGACAACCCCTCCCAGCAGAGCAGGAAGGGTGTGGACCCAAAGCCCCACATCGCCCCTTCTGCCAGCAGGAAGTAGCTAGAGATGTCGTCGCCCAGTACCCCAAAGATTTGGGTCCACATCTCTTCAGGGTGGAAATGTTAGGTAGCTAGCATAGGGACTGGGGTGTCCATTACACATGCTCAGAGGGCCCAGTGAGCGGCCCAGGAAGGAGTGGCACACTGTGCGTGCTCAGAGGTCCAGGTTTCCGGCCAGGAAGGGCAGGTCCACCTGGGTGGGCGCTGCACCTGCATCGACCCACCTAGGCCAAGTATATTCAATTCAGCCACTAGGATCGACCAGGGTTGCCCACCACACCTCCCTAACTCTCCTAAACCTCACTTGGATCACAAACCAGGCTTTGGCGTGAATTCTTTCTCACGCAGAACCAAGGACCGAGGGATATCTGTCCCCAGAGAGATCTGACCAACCCAGGAAAGCTCTTTGGAGGCAGCAGGAGTGGAAGTGAGTGGCTGGTGGATACTGCTCAGATGCATGGCTTTCTGCTTGGAAGGGGTTTTAGTCTCGGCTGTCAGGATCAGAGGAGGTAGTATGTCTGGATCACATAGTATCCATGTCCACAAATGAGCTGCCCATTCCAAAGTCCTGACAGTGCTTTTGGAAAACACTGTGCTTTGGAATGTCACCCCTTGCAGAGGGCAGTGGGAGGGGCTGGGACCCAGGTATGCTGCCCCTTGCTCCCAGTTGCCGGTTTCTGGATCCTGATTATATCTCTCACAGGATCAGTTAGTGGGCTTGTTGTCTGCCTCAGGCTTTGTTCACCGAGGTCCTCCAGCTAGGTGGTGGTGTGTGTGCATGAGCAGAGGCTTCCTGCCAATCCCCCATGAGTTGAAGAGCTCCCCTGGTGTGGGCTCCATGAAAGAGGTGCCCCAGACAGCAGGACTACCCAGGAGGGTGGACCCTGCAGGAACCGGAGGGCCATTCCCCCTGTGGAATGACCTCAGAGCCCCGCCTCTCTCACTGTCCAGCTGCCGGGGCTGTGGACCCTAAGCTTCATGCCTCACATAGGATTAGACACAGGGTGAGGCGACTGCAGCACCTGCTTTTGCTGGTCTAATCCAGCCTGAGATATTCCTAGCATCAGCCCTCTGCCAGGGTCTTTTTTTTTCTCTCCTTTTATAGGGGCTCATACAACAATAACCACAATACGTGCAAACATTACTGATATAAGGCACATTTGTACATTCATTGCCCTCATTATTCTCAAAATATCTTCTCTCCACCCAAGCCCCTGGCCTCAGCTCCTCATCCCCCCACCCCCATTCTCACTACCCCTCCTCATAAATCCTTCATCATTTACTAATTATTATTTTGTCATATCTTGCACTGTCTGATGTCCCCCTGCACCCCCTTTTCTTTTGAGATTTTATGTAGATCCTTGTCATCGGTTCCCTGGTGCCAGCCTACCCTCCCTCCACCCTCCCAGCATCCCCATTCATAACACTGGTCCTAAAGGGCTCATCCACCTTGAATTCCCTGTGTTTCCAGTTCCTATCTGTCCAAGTGTACATTCTCTGGTCTAGTCAGATTTGAAAGTTATAATTGGGATCTTGATAGTGAGGGGAGAGGAAGCATTGAGGAGCTAGAGGAAAGTTGTGTTTCACCGTTGCTGTCTAGTACCCTGTGTAGGCTTGTCTCTTCCCCAAGACCTTACTTAAGGGAATGTCCAGTGTACTGCAAATGGGCTTTGGCTCTCTACCCAGCATTCCCTGCTCATTCGTAATGAGATTTTTTTGTGCTGCTGATGCCTGATCCCTTTGATACCTCGTGATCGCACAGGCTGGTATGCTTATTCCATGTGGGCTCTGTTGTTTCTGAGCTACATGGCCGCTTGCTTACCCTTCAGGCCTTTAAGACCTCAGACGCCATATCTTTTGATAGCAGGGCACCATCAGCTTTCTTGACCACATTTGCTTATGCAACCGCTTAGACTTCAGGGAACGTGTCGGGAAGGTGAGCATCATAGAATGCCAATGTAATAGAACAAGGTATTCTTGCAATGAGAGAGTCCTTGAGTGGAGGCCCAAAGGCCATCTGCTACCTTAATAGGACACCTATAAAGATATGGACATAGGTGTATTTCCCCATGCTCACAGATAAATATATTTATATCTGTGCGTGCCTTTCTTTAGACCTCTATAGCTGGCCCGTGCTTCCTAGGTCGCTCTGCTATTCCCTTTCATTTCCCTCTTGTGCCCACTGCCATGCTCAGTCTTCATTTGGGCTTCAGTAAATCCTCTTGGTTCCTTCACCCCTGATCACGCCCTACCAGGATTCCTACATCGCCCTCACCACGGATTTGCATCCACTTGTTGTTCCCTTGTCTCTGGGTTTCTTGACATCACTCCCTTTCCCCGCAACTCCCTCTTTCCCGTGGCCGTCCCGCGAAGCGTTGGTCCCCTTTTTCTCTCCTGCAGATTGTGCATCCAGCATCTCTTTTTAGACATACAGTAGAGGTAATAACATGCACAAACACAAGACAGAGCAAAAGCAAGCACCAAAAGAAAGAAAACAGCCAAAATCCAATGACCATCAAAGAAAACACAACTCCTCAAGAAAGGAAAGCTCGTAGTTAGTTCACGGACTGTTTGTTGGCCCTTAGCAGTATTTTCCAGTCCAGTCTGTGCAGGCACCAAGTCCTGCCCCCAAAGTCCTCCTTTGGCATTCCCTGGGGACCTTGTTGCTCCACTTCCTTGTTCTTCTGCTGCACCCCCTTAGTGCTATGCCTCGGTGTGGCGGGATCCGATCCCGCACTGTGTCTCCAGTGTTGTCCTTTCTAGGGCTATGGGTCTTTGATGGACGTCGTGTCTCATCTTGGGCTGGCCACGTGGTCTTCTGTGTGGAGTGTCTTCTCTGAGTGGGAACATCATCCGCAAGGCAGAATCCCTGAGCCCACTGAGTGACTTTCTCTCCAGCAGCTTCTAGGTAGGCTGTGCCCCATGAGGAGCCCTGAGGTGCCTGTGTAAACCTGAGTCTGCTGGAGGTTAGAATAGCAGTCCACAGATGTGTTTGTGCTTGGGGGAAACAGTGGGTGCTGTCAGCAATACTCGGAGAAAAACAATTAAGTTCTGTAAAGACTTATTTTTGAGGGATTTTCTGTCTTTCTGGGTGTCCACCTTTTCAGGATATGCTCAGGGAGGGCTTTTTGTTTTTTACTTATGACTGATGAATCCACGGCCCCCTCCCCACTATTTAAACAGCAGTTGTTGTTGTAAGTATAACTTGGTATGGGCCAGTCCACCTAGGTTCTAAGGTGTCAGGTTGGTGTTTCTTTACCCATGTCCAGTTTCCTGGTTGCACGTTGTTGGTTGCCTGTTCCCTTTCGCTTGGTTAGGCCCAAAATGAAGGTGTCAGAGCAGATGATTTGTCTCTCACTTGTTGCACAACCTGCAGGCACTCGATGAGGGAACGATTAGTGACTTCCATTATTTCTACTTCCTTCAATCTTGGGAGGATTTGGGGAAGGTCTGCCAAACATAAATTCAAATGGGGTCATGCTTTTCACATAGGGAGTGCATCGGACTTGAAGTAGGGCAAAAGGTAAAGTAAGGATCAACCCAGGTCTCGCCAGGTCCTAAATGCAACTTAACGAACAATTCCTTTAGGGTTCTGTTTATTTTTTCTACTTGCCCTGAAGAGCTTCCAGTTAATATTTAGATGCATTGCTAAGACTTTAGTAATTTGAGCAATAAATGTTGGGCCATTGTTGGACCCCAAGGTGGTGGGAAGGCCAAATCTAGGGACAATTTTAGTTACTAATAATTTACACACAGTGGCAGCAGTTTCCTTCTTGGTTGGGAAGGCTTCCACCCATCCAGAATAGGTGTCTACGAACACCAGCAAATATCGGTAGCCATACTTTCTAAGTTTGATATCCATAAAGTCCACCTCCCAGAATTCTCCAGGACTACTACCTCGAGCTCGTGGATGGGGTTGCTCCTTTTCTTTCTGGGGTTGTTGACCCGAGCACAGTGCAATCAACGGTGGGTGACATCTGCCACCCTGTGTCCAAGCCTGGGTATGTAAAAGTGCCTGAGTAGCAACTGAGACAGTTTAGAGAGGATCCCAAATGCATACCTTCATGTAGTCCTTGAATCAGATCTCTCCCAGAGCTTCTGGCATGAATCTTCTTCCATCAGGATGGAGCAGCCACCCGGGATGCTCCCAGTCTTTTTGGCAGGCCAGCTCTTGGCTTATCTTTAGATCATTTTCTGAGTATGTAGGTTGTGGCTGTAACACTGGGGATGGCATGGTCACAGCCACTACCTTGGGGATTTGTGGTATAGTCCTGGCATTCGAGATCCACCGGTCTGGGGGTCTGGTTAGGAGTGGTTCAACCATAGGTCCCCCTACCACAGCAATATCCTGTCCCAGTGTAAGCTTCCTAGCTTCTATGACTAGGATGGCCGTGGCAGCCTCAGCTCGCATGCAGCTCAGCCATCCTGCAGCTACAGAGTCCAGTTTCTTTGAAAGATAGGCCACAGGTCTCTTCCATGGCCGCAAGTTCTCAGTTAGCACTTCTTTTGCTGTGCCTCTGGCCTCACATAGACAATTGGAAGGGCTTTACTATGTCTAGTAGGGCAAGAGAGGTTGCCCATATGAGCGACTTTTTAAAGGATTCAAACGCTTGTTGTTCTACTTCAGTCCATTTAAGTTCTTTTTCCTTTCCCCAGTACTTGCATATAGGGGTTTTGTTGTTTTTGCAAATCCCAAATTCCACAATGGACAGTACCCCACAGCTCCTAGAAACTCTTGCAACTGCCTCTTAGTCTCTGGGACTGGGATTTGGAGGACCGCCTCAGTGCGGCTGGGGGACAAGGTCCGTTTTCCCTCCTCCAGTTGGTAGCCTAGGTATACAGCTTTATGGACACACAGTTGAGCCTTTCTTGCAGATACCCTGTACCCCAATGGGCCAAGGACTAATATCAGGTCCTTGGTAGCCCGTTGGAATTCCTCCAGGGTTTCAGAGACCAGGAGGAGGTCATCTGCATGCTGGAGCAAGGTGGTTTGGGGGTGTTCCTCCTTGTGTCCCTGTAAGTCTTCACTGGGTTGATGTGCAGGGGACACGGGTATGGAGAACAAAGCATCCTTTAAGTCCAAAACAGTATAACAAATTTAGTTTGACGGGATAGTACTCAGGAGGGTCTCGGAGTTTGGCACGTGGGGTGGCCAGTTTCTATCCTCTCATTTGCCTCTCTGAGATCCTGTACCGGTTGGAAGTCCTCAGTTCCCGGCTTCTGCATGGGCAGCAGGGGAGCATTCCATGTGGACTTGCAGAGGACCCAAATGCCTGTCCTCTTTAGTCTGCAAATGGGAACAGAAATACCCACTTTTGCTATCCAGGGAGTAGGCTTAGCTTGACACACCAGTGTAGCTGAGCTCAGAAGTTGTACGACCCCAGGCACCTGAAGTTCAGAAAGGTCTGGCAGTTTGTTCTCTGCCCAAACAAAAGGAATATCTTTTAGCGATTTATCAAGAAGTACCTTTGAGGAGGTCTCTTCTGCTCCTTGATAAAACACATATCACTCTGACATTGGAGCGGTGAGCAAAACTTTTGGCTTTTCAAGTTCAAGGGTTAAGGTGGTTGTAGCAGATGAGAAAGTAATTATGGCTGCTATTTTTCATAATAAATCACGATCAATAAGGGGAAAGGGGCATTCAGACATTACCAGGAAGGAGCGTGTAACTGTCTCTTGTGCTAAATCTGTTATTCTGGCCGTTGTCCATGGGTGTGCTTGGGTCTGCCCTGGGGCCCCTGTAATGAAAACCTTTCCTTTTGACAAGGCACCTGTAGTCTTTTCTGAAACCAAGAAGGTGATCCCTTTGTCCACCTAGAAATTTACTGGCTGGCTCCCTACATGGAGAGTGAGCATGGGATCTTTGGGGTCAAGTGAAACAGAGCCTGGACACCTTTATTCAGCTTCGAGCATTATTGTCTGTAGCTTCGATTTTTCTAGGCGAGGACTAGGCCCGTTCCCTCTAGTGGTGGCTTGTCCGCCTCTCCTGGGCTTTTCAAGGCACTGATTTTTTCCAATGTCACTGTTTTGTATAGTAGGTACATGGATACTTCCTCAGGACTAGGCGAGTGAGAAGCAGGGTATTAGGGTTAGCCATTCTTAGTTGAACCAAAACTGCTCTGGTCATTCTCGCAAGCCTTCTGAACACCCATTTCCTTCATGACATTCCCTTGGGCGACGTCTGCACAGCCTACCTCCCCAATATCAGCTAGTTCATTTACACTTCCTAGCTACTTTATTTTCTTTTCATGGTGGCTTCTGTCAGCCCCTAATGACTTCACTCTTGTCAAAGCTGTTTCAGCTTTTCCCAGAGATCCTACACAGTCGCCATTGTAGCCGAGAGGTGACAGGGTCTGTGACCATGGCCAAGATGGCACCCACCAGTCCAAACATGTGGAAGGGCGCTGCCTAGGGAGCTGGGTGAAGAGGCCTGGGAGTTAGCCCTGCCTGGTCCCGGGAGCCAAAAGTTTCCCTTTTCCCCTCCATTCCCTTTGCCTTTCTCCTGGTTTTTCAAACAAGCTGCTCTAGCCCTATAACGCCAAGCACAAAATTGTCATAATTCTTAATGAAAACGTATCTGGTACCCAAATTATAGATGTGACAATTTGGTCACATTTCAAAAACACTGAAAATTTTATGCTTTTAAAATATATTTTGAATGCCATATATATTGATAACTATGAAAATAAAGAATAAAAACAAAAAAAACATATTTCCTAAATTTAAAACTTGAGGCGTTATAGGGCTAGTGTTCTTCCAGATTTGGTTTGTTCCTTCTTACAGGCTGGTTTTCCGTGGCCCAGGCTTAGGCCAATGGCGTTCGGAAGCCTAGGCGAAGTCACTGTTACCTTTAGGCTTTCAGCGATGCTGCTTCAGGCACTTTTGGGGACAGCTCTTACTTAATACACAGCTCCTCTGCCATGATGTTCCAGCCAGAAATTCCAATTTCCCTTAAGATTCCCTCAGCTGCCACGTGTCCCTTCCCTTCAGAGATTTGAGCGTCAGCCCCGCCAGCAGGCGTCTTGGAGGGCCTTGGGGCCATCCCAAGAAATGGTCCTCCTAGCCTGTTGTCCAGAAAAATGGTTGGACCTAAAGGTCGCCCTCAGCGATTAGTCCTTGACCCCTTCCCTCGGGCTGAGGCATGAGATTCAGGGCAACCCAGGGGTGCGTTCTCAAAGTGGGGGTTATTGACCTAGAGACAGCAAGCTGTCAATCGCCTCCTTGTTTTGCACTTTCTAGATGGGACTTAGCAGCTTGATGCTCAGGAATTGCCCCCTTGCATGAATCGTGTCCAATTGGGATAGAGTTGATACAGAGAGGCTGGGCAAACAAAAGCTGATAGATTCACTTTGCAACTCTATTTGGCCACAGTATCGTTTTGAGAAAGAAGAATGATGGGCAGAGAATGGTACGCTTTCCCTTCCAACCGTGATTCACCGGGAACAGTTCAGTAGAGTGCCGGGAAAGTGGGCGGAGATGCCAGAACTTAGAGCATTTCTCCTCTCGAGGAGCAGTAGGAGACCTTCATCCCCAGTGCACCCAGGAACCCCTAAGGCAGGCGTCCTCAAACTGTGGTCCATGGGGCACATGTGGCGCGATGCCATTTATCCCACCCTCGGGGTGTTTTTGCTGCCACTGCCTGTCCTGCTTAGCAGCCGACTCGTGCAGTGTGCATAGGAATTTGTCCATAGGTTTTTTGAAAACCATAGTCTGGCCCTCCAACGGTCGGAGAGACAATGAACTGGCCCCCTGTGTAAACAATTTGAGGACCCCTGCCCTAAGGGATCCTGGACTTCAGGTCACTATTGTCCCAGCCCTGAACCCTCCCTGAACATTCTACCCCTAGTAGAGGCGCCAGGGGCATTTGGTCCCAGGGTAACTTACAAGCCTTTTACTCAAATAGGACCCGAGAAAATTAAAAATGACACAGGCAGTTACTCTACTTTTGATCCCTGTTGACTCCGCCTGTAGCATCCCAATATTACAATTTAACCCTATAACGCCGAGCATGACCTTTCCCTAACATTTGATGAAATGAATATAAATGTATATATATTGATAACTATGAAAGTAATGAATCAAAACGAAATTTTTTTTGCCCCAAAATTTAAAAGTGAGGCGTTATAGGGTTAAAAAGAAGGATGGTTCTTATCAGAGGGGCCAATGCCTTAGGATCATAAGTGAAGCGGTGATCCCACTGCACCCAGTAGTGCCCAAACCCTGGACCCCCCTAGGGGAAATTGTGAATGCTTTTACCCCCGTGCCGGTACTTAGAATGAACAAACACACACGCCTGATAATCCTAAGATTTTTACTTACTTCCTGTGATACTCACCTACTTTCAAGGGCACTCCCACCTCACAATCCTAGCCTTGTCTCAGTTAAACTGTTCACCCTTTTGTGCGTTTGTTGGTTTTTCCAGAAGTTCTCAAGTTACCAAAGCCCCTAATCCAAGTGTGCCAGCTCCAGGACCACCATCTCCTGGACCACTTCAACCTTATCCATCCTAGCGCTGAGTGGACAACCCCTCCCAGCAGAGCAGGAAGGGTGTGGACCCAAAGCCCCACATCGCCCCTTCTGCCAGCAGGAAGTAGCTAGAGATGTCGTCGCCCAGTACCCCAAAGATTTGGGTCCACATCTCTTCAGGGTGGAAATGTTAGGTAGCTAGCATAGGGACTGGGGTGTCCATTACACATGCTCAGAGGGCCCAGTGAGCGGCCCAGGAAGGAGTGGCACACTGTGCGTGCTCAGAGGTCCAGGTTTCCGGCCAGGAAGGGCAGGTCCACCTGGGTGGGCGCTGCACCTGCATCGACCCACCTAGGCCAAGTATATTCAATTCAGCCACTAGGATCGACCAGGGTTGCCCACCACACCTCCCTAACTCTCCTAAACCTCACTTGGATCACAAACCAGGCTTTGGCGTGAATTCTTTCTCACGCAGAACCAAGGACCGAGGGATATCTGTCCCCAGAGAGATCTGACCAACCCAGGAAAGCTCTTTGGAGGCAGCAGGAGTGGAAGTGAGTGGCTGGTGGATACTGCTCAGATGCATGGCTTTCTGCTTGGAAGGGGTTTTAGTCTCGGCTGTCAGGATCAGAGGAGGTAGTATGTCTGGATCACATAGTATCCATGTCCACAAATGAGCTGCCCATTCCAAAGTCCTGACAGTGCTTTTGGAAAACACTGTGCTTTGGAATGTCACCCCTTGCAGAGGGCAGTGGGAGGGGCTGGGACCCAGGTATGCTGCCCCTTGCTCCCAGTTGCCGGTTTCTGGATCCTGATTATATCTCTCACAGGATCAGTTAGTGGGCTTGTTGTCTGCCTCAGGCTTTGTTCACCGAGGTCCTCCAGCTAGGTGGTGGTGTGTGTGCATGAGCAGAGGCTTCCTGCCAATCCCCCATGAGTTGAAGAGCTCCCCTGGTGTGGGCTCCATGAAAGAGGTGCCCCAGACAGCAGGACTACCCAGGAGGGTGGACCCTGCAGGAACCGGAGGGCCATTCCCCCTGTGGAATGACCTCAGAGCCCCGCCTCTCTCACTGTCCAGCTGCCGGGGCTGTGGACCCTAAGCTTCATGCCTCACATAGGATTAGACACAGGGTGAGGCGACTGCAGCACCTGCTTTTGCTGGTCTAATCCAGCCTGAGATATTCCTAGCATCAGCCCTCTGCCAGGGTCTTTTTTTTTCTCTCCTTTTATAGGGGCTCATACAACAATAACCACAATACGTGCAAACATCACTGATATAAGGCACATTTGTACATTCATTGCCCTCATTATTCTCAAAATATCTTCTCTCCACCCAAGCCCCTGGCCTCAGCTCCTCATTCCCCCACCCCCATTCTCACTACCCCTCCTCATAAATCCTTCATCATTTACTAATTATTATTTTGTCATATCTTGCACTGTCTGATGTCCCCCTGCACCCCCTTTTCTTTTGAGATTTTATGTAGATCCTTGTCATCGGTTCCCTGGTGCCAGCCTACCCTCCCTCCACCCTCCCAGCATCCCCATTCATAACACTGGTCCTAAAGGGCTCATCCACCTTGAATTCCCTGTGTTTCCAGTTCCTATCTGTCCAAGTGTACATTCTCTGGTCTAGTCAGATTTGAAAGTTATAATTGGGATCTTGATAGTGAGGGGAGAGGAAGCATTGAGGAGCTAGAGGAAAGTTGTGTTTCACCGTTGCTGTCTAGTACCCTGTGTAGGCTTGTCTCTTCCCCAAGACCTTACTTAAGGGAATGTCCAGTGTACTGCAAATGGGCTTTGGCTCTCTACCCAGCATTCCCTGCTCATTCGTAATGAGATTTTTTTGTGCTGCTGATGCCTGATCCCTTTGATACCTCGTGATCGCACAGGCTGGTATGCTTATTCCATGTGGGCTCTGTTGTTTCTGAGCTACATGGCCGCTTGCTTACCCTTCAGGCCTTTAAGACCTCAGACGCCATATCTTTTGATAGCAGGGCACCATCAGCTTTCTTGACCACATTTGCTTATGCAACCGCTTAGACTTCAGGGAACGTGTCGGGAAGGTGAGCATCATAGAATGCCAATGTAATAGAACAAGGTATTCTTGCAATGAGAGAGTCCTTGAGTGGAGGCCCAAAGGCCATCTGCTACCTTAATAGGACACCTATAAAGATATGGACATAGGTGTATTTCCCCATGCTCACAGATAAATATATTTATATCTGTGCGTGCCTTTCTTTAGACCTCTATAGCTGGCCCGTGCTTCCTAGGTCGCTCTGCTATTCCCTTTCATTTCCCTCTTGTGCCCACTGCCATGCTCAGTCTTCATTTGGGCTTCAGTAAATCCTCTTGGTTCCTTCACCCCTGATCACGCCCTACCAGGATTCCTACATCGCCCTCACCACGGATTTGCATCCACTTGTTGTTCCCTTGTCTCTGGGTTTCTTGACATCACTCCCTTTCCCCGCAACTCCCTCTTTCCCGTGGCCGTCCCGCGAAGCGTTGGTCCCCTTTTTCTCTCCTGCAGATTGTGCATCCAGCATCTCTTTTTAGACATACAGTAGAGGTAATAACATGCACAAACACAAGACAGAGCAAAAGCAAGCACCAAAAGAAAGAAAACAGCCAAAATCCAATGACCATCAAAGAAAACACAACTCCTCAAGAAAGGAAAGCTCGTAGTTAGTTCACGGACTGTTTGTTGGCCCTTAGCAGTATTTTCCAGTCCAGTCTGTGCAGGCACCAAGTCCTGCCCCCAAAGTCCTCCTTTGGCATTCCCTGGGGACCTTGTTGCTCCACTTCCTTGTTCTTCTGCTGCACCCCCTTAGTGCTATGCCTCGGTGTGGCGGGATCCGATCCCGCACTATGTCTCCAGTGTTGTCCTTTCTAGGGCTATGGGTCTTTGATGGACGTCGTGTCTCATCTTGGGCTGGCCACGTGGTCTTCTGTGTGGAGTGTCTTCTCTGAGTGGGAACATCATCCGCAAGGCAGAATCCCTGAGCCCACTGAGTGACTTTCTCTCCAGCAGCTTCTAGGTAGGCTGTGCCCCATGAGGAGCCCTGAGGTGCCTGTGTAAACCTGAGTCTGCTGGAGGTTAGAATAGCAGTCCACAGATGTGTTTGTGCTTGGGGGAAACAGTGGGTGCTGTCAGCAATACTCGGAGAAAAACAATTAAGTTCTGTAAAGACTTATTTTTGAGGGATTTTCCGTCTTTCTGGGTGTCCACCTTTTCAGGATATGCTCAGGGAGGGCTTTTTGTTTTTTACTTATGACTGATGAATCCACGGCCCCCTCCCCACTATTTAAACAGCAGTTGTTGTTGTAAGTATCACTTGGTATGGGCCAGTCCACCTAGGTTCTAAGGTGTCAGGTTGGTGTTTCTTTACCCATGTCCAGTTTCCTGGTTGCACGTTGTTGGTTGCCTGTTCCCTTTCGCTTGGTTAGGCCCAAAATGAAGGTGTCAGAGCAGATGATTTGTCTCTCACTTGTTGCACAACCTGCAGGCACTCGATGAGGGAACGATTAGTGACTTCCATTATTTCTACTTCCTTCAATCTTGGGAGGATTTGGGGAAGGTCTGCCAAACATAAATTCAAATGGGGTCATGCTTTTCACATAGGGAGTGCATCGGACTTGAAGTAGGGCAAAAGGTAAAGTAAGGATCAACCCAGGTCTCGCCAGGTCCTAAATGCAACTTAACGAACAATTCCTTTAGGGTTCTGTTTATTTTTTCTACTTGCCCTGAAGAGCTTCCAGTTAATATTTAGATGCATTGCTAAGACTTTAGTAATTTGAGCAATAAATGTTGGGCCATTGTTGGACCCCAAGGTGGTGGGAAGGCCAAATCTAGGGACAATTTTAGTTACTAATAATTTACACACAGTGGCAGCAGTTTCCTTCTTGGTTGGGAAGGCTTCCACCCATCCAGAATAGGTGTCTACGAACACCAGCAAATATCGGTAGCCATACTTTCTAAGTTTGATATCCATAAAGTCCACCTCCCAGAATTCTCCAGGACTACTACCTCGAGCTCGTGGATGGGGTTGCTCCTTTTCTTTCTGGGGTTGTTGACCCGAGCACAGTGCAATCAACGGTGGGTGACATCTGCCACCCTGTGTCCAAGCCTGGGTATGTAAAAGTGCCTGAGAAGCAACTGAGACAGTTTAGAGAGGATCCCAAATGCATACCTTCATGTAGTCCTTGAATCAGATCTCTCCCAGAGCTTCTGGCATGAATCTTCTTCCATCAGGATGGAGCAGCCACCCGGGATGCTCCCAGTCTTTTTGGCAGGCCAGCTCTTGGCTTATCTTTAGATCATTTTCTGAGTATGTAGGTTGTGGCTGTAACACTGGGGATGGCATGGTCACAGCCACTACCTTGGGGATTTGTGGTATAGTCCTGGCATTCGAGATCCACCGGTCTGGGGGTCTGGTTAGGAGTGGTTCAACCATAGGTCCCCCTACCACAGCAATATCCTGTCCCAGTGTAAGCTTCCTAGCTTCTATGACTAGGATGGCCGTGGCAGCCTCAGCTCGCATGCAGCTCAGCCATCCTGCAGCTACAGAGTCCAGTTTCTTTGAAAGATAGGCCACAGGTCTCTTCCATGGCCGCAAGTTCTCAGTTAGCACTTCTTTTGCTGTGCCTCTGGCCTCACATAGACAATTGGAAGGGCTTTACTATGTCTAGTAGGGCAAGAGAGGTTGCCCATATGAGCGACTTTTTAAAGGATTCAAACGCTTGTTGTTCTACTTCAGTCCATTTAAGTTCTTTTTCCTTTCCCCAGTACTTGCATATAGGGGTTTTGTTGTTTTTGCAAATCCCAAATTCCACAATGGACAGTACCCCACAGCTCCTAGAAACTCTTGCAACTGCCTCTTAGTCTCTGGGACTGGGATTTGGAGGACCGCCTCAGTGCGGCTGGGGGACAAGGTCCGTTTTCCCTCCTCCAGTTGGTAGCCTAGGTATACAGCTTTATGGACACACAGTTGAGCCTTTCTTGCAGATACCCTGTACCCCAATGGGCCAAGGACTAATATCAGGTCCTTGGTAGCCCGTTGGAATTCCTCCAGGGTTTCAGAGACCAGGAGGAGGTCATCTGCATGCTGGAGCAAGGTGGTTTGGGGGTGTTCCTCCTTGTGTCCCTGTAAGTCTTCACTGGGTTGATGTGCAGGGGACACGGGTATGGAGAACAAAGCATCCTTTAAGTCCAAAACAGTATAACAAATTTAGTTTGACGGGATAGTACTCAGGAGGGTCTCGGAGTTTGGCACGTGGGGTGGCCAGTTTCTATCCTCTCATTTGCCTCTCTGAGATCCTGTACCGGTTGGAAGTCCTCAGTTCCCGGCTTCTGCATGGGCAGCAGGGGAGCATTCCATGTGGACTTGCAGAGGACCCAAATGCCTGTCCTCTTTAGTCTGCAAATGGGAACAGAAATACCCACTTTTGCTATCCAGGGAGTAGGCTTAGCTTGACACACCAGTGTAGCTGAGCTCAGAAGTTGTACGACCCCAGGCACCTGAAGTTCAGAAAGGTCTGGCAGTTTGTTCTCTGCCCAAACAAAAGGAATATCTTTTAGCGATTTATCAAGAAGTACCTTTGAGGAGGTCTCTTCTGCTCCTTGATAAAACACATATCACTCTGACATTGGAGCGGTGAGCAAAACTTTTGGCTTTTCAAGTTCAAGGGTTAAGGTGGTTGTAGCAGATGAGAAAGTAATTATGGCTGCTATTTTTCATAATAAATCACGATCAATAAGGGGAAAGGGGCATTCAGACATTACCAGGAAGGAGCGTGTAACTGTCTCTTGTGCTAAATCTGTTATTCTGGCCGTTGTCCATGGGTGTGCTTGGGTCTGCCCTGGGGCCCCTGTAATGAAAACCTTTCCTTTTGACAAGGCACCTGTAGTCTTTTCTGAAACCAAGAAGGTGATCCCTTTGTCCACCTAGAAATTTACTGGCTGGCTCCCTACATGGAGAGTGAGCATGGGCTCTTTGGGGTCAAGTGAAACAGAGCCTGGACACCTTTATTCAGCTTCGAGCATTATTGTCTGTAGCTTCGATTTTTCTAGGCGAGGACTAGGCCCGTTCCCTCTAGTGGTGGCTTGTCCGCCTCTCCTGGGCTTTTCAAGGCACTGATTTTTTCCAATGTCACTGTTTTGTATAGTAGGTACATGGATACTTCCTCAGGACTAGGCGAGTGAGAAGCAGGGTATTAGGGTTAGCCATTCTTAGTTGAACCAAAACTGCTCTGGTCGTTCTCGCAAGCCTTCTGAACACCCATTTCCTTCATGACATTCCCTTGGGCGACGTCTGCACAGCCTACCTCCCCAATATCAGCTAGTTCATTTACACTTCCTAGCTACTTTATTTTCTTTTCATGGTGGCTTCTGTCAGCCCCTAATGACTTCACTCTTGTCAAAGCTGTTTCAGCTTTTCCCAGAGATCCTACACAGTCGCCATTGTAGCCGAGAGGTGACAGGGTCTGTGACCATGGCCAAGATGGCACCCACCAGTCCAAACATGTGGAAGGGCGCTGCCTAGGGAGCTGGGTGAAGAGGCCTGGGAGTTAGCCCTGCCTGGTCCCGGGAGCCAAAAGTTTCCCTTTTCCCCTCCATTCCCTTTGCCTTTCTCCTGGTTTTTCAAACAAGCTGCTCTAGCCCTATAACGCCAAGCACAAAATTGTCATAATTCTTAATGAAAACGTATCTGGTACCCAAATTATAGATGTGACAATTTGGTCACATTTCAAAAACACTGAAAATTTTATGCTTTTAAAATATATTTTGAATGCCATATATATTGATAACTATGAAAATAAAGAATAAAAACAAAAAAAACATATTTCCTAAATTTAAAACTTGAGGCGTTATAGGGCTAGTGTTCTTCCAGATTTGGTTTGTTCCTTCTTACAGGCTGGTTTTCCGTGGCCCAGGCTTAGGCCAATGGCGTTCGGAAGCCTAGGCGAAGTCACTGTTACCTTTAGGCTTTCAGCGATGCTGCTTCAGGCACTTTTGGGGACAGCTCTTACTTAATACACAGCTCCTCTGCCATGATGTTCCAGCCAGAAATTCCAATTTCCCTTAAGATTCCCTCAGCTGCCACGTGTCGCTTCCCTTCAGAGATTTGAGCGTCAGCCCCGCCAGCAGGCGTCTTGGAGGGCCTTGGGGCCATCCCAAGAAATGGTCCTCCTAGCCTGTTGTCCAGAAAAATGGTTGGACCTAAAGGTCGCCCTCAGCGATTAGTCCTTGACCCCTTCCCTCGGGCTGAGGCATGAGATTCAGGGCAACCCAGGGGTGCGTTCTCAAAGTGGGGGTTATTGACCTAGAGACAGCAAGCTGTCAATCGCCTCCTTGTTTTGCACTTTCTAGATGGGACTTAGCAGCTTGATGCTCAGGAATTGCCCCCTTGCATGAATCGTGTCCAATTGGGATAGAGTTGATACAGAGAGGCTGGGCAAACAAAAGCTGATAGATTCACTTTGCAACTCTATTTGGCCACAGTATCGTTTTGAGAAAGAAGAATGATGGGCAGAGAATGGTACGCTTTCCCTTCCAACCGTGATTCACCGGGAACAGTTCGGTAGAGTGCCGGGAAAGTGGGCGGAGATGCCAGAACTTAGAGCATTTCTCCTCTCGAGGAGCAGTAGGAGACCTTCATCCCCAGTGCACCCAGGAACCCCTAAGGCAGGCGTCCTCAAACTGTGGTCCATGGGGCACATGTGGCGCGATGCCATTTATCCCACCCTCGGGGTGTTTTTGCTGCCACTGCCTGTCCTGCTTAGCAGCCGACTCGTGCAGTGTGCATAGGAATTTGTCCATAGGTTTTTTGAAAACCATAGTCTGGCCCTCCAACGGTCGGAGAGACAATGAACTGGCCCCCTGTGTAAACAATTTGAGGACCCCTGCCCTAAGGGATCCTGGACTTCAGGTCACTATTGTCCCAGCCCTGAACCCTCCCTGAACATTCTACCCCTAGTAGAGGCACCAGGGGCATTTGGTCCCAGGGTAACTTACAAGCCTTTTACTCAAATGGAACCCGAGAAAATTAAAAATGACACAGGAAGTTACTCTACTTTTGATCCCTGTTGAATCCGCCTGTAGCATCCCAATATTACAATTTAACCCTATAACGCCGAGCATGACCTTTCCCTAACATTTGATGAAATGAATATAAATGTATATATATTGATAACTATGAAAGTAATGAATCAAAACGAAATTTTTTTTGCCCCAAAATTTAAAAGTGAGGCGTTATAGGGTTAAAAAGAAGGATGGTTCTTATCAGAGGGGCCAATGCCTTAGGATCATAAGTGAAGCGGTGATCCCACTGCACCCAGTAGTGCCCAAACCCTGGACCCCCCTAGGGGAAATTGTGAATGCTTTTACCCCCGTGCCGGTACTTAGAATGAACAAACACACACGCCTGATAATCCTAAGATTTTTACTTACTTCCTGTGATACTCACCTACTTTCAAGGGCACTCCCACCTCACAATCCTAGCCTTGTCTCAGTTAAACTGTTCACCCTTTTGTGCGTTTGTTGGTTTTTCCAGAAGTTCTCAAGTTACCAAAGCCCCTAATCCAAGTGTGCCAGCTCCAGGACCACCATCTCCTGGACCACTTCAACCTTATCCATCCTAGCGCTGAGTGGACAACCCCTCCCAGCAGAGCAGGAAGGGTGTGGACCCAAAGCCCCACATCGCCCCTTCTGCCAGCAGGAAGTAGCTAGAGATGTCGTCGCCCAGTACCCCAAAGATTTGGGTCCACATCTCTTCAGGGTGGAAATGTTAGGTAGCTAGCATAGGGACTGGGGTGTCCATTACACATGCTCAGAGGGCCCAGTGAGCGGCCCAGGAAGGAGTGGCACACTGTGCGTGCTCAGAGGTCCAGGTTTCCGGCCAGGAAGGGCAGGTCCACCTGGGTGGGCGCTGCACCTGCATCGACCCACCTAGGCCAAGTATATTCAATTCAGCCACTAGGATCGACCAGGGTTGCCCACCACACCTCCCTAACTCTCCTAAACCTCACTTGGATCACAAACCAGGCTTTGGCGTGAATTCTTTCTCACGCAGAACCAAGGACCGAGGGATATCTGTCCCCAGAGAGATCTGACCAACCCAGGAAAGCTCTTTGGAGGCAGCAGGAGTGGAAGTGAGTGGCTGGTGGATACTGCTCAGATGCATGGCTTTCTGCTTGGAAGGGGTTTTAGTCTCGGCTGACAGGATCAGAGGAGGTAGTATGTCTGGATCACATAGTATCCATGTCCACAAATGAGCTGCCCATTCCAAAGTCCTGACAGTGCTTTTGGAAAACACTGTGCTTTGGAATGTCACCCCTTGCAGAGGGCAGTGGGAGGGGCTGGGACCCAGGTATGCTGCCCCTTGCTCCCAGTTGCCGGTTTCTGGATCCTGATTATATCTCTCACAGGATCAGTTAGTGGGCTTGTTGTCTGCCTCAGGCTTTGTTCACCGAGGTCCTCCAGCTAGGTGGTGGTGTGTGTGCATGAGCAGAGGCTTCCTGCCAATCCCCCATGAGTTGAAGAGCTCCCCTGGTGTGGGCTCCGTGAAAGAGGTGCCCCAGACAGCAGGACTACCCAGGAGGGTGGACCCTGCAGGAACCGGAGGGCCATTCCCCCTGTGGAATGACCTCAGAGCCCTGCCTCTCTCACTGTCCAGCTGCCGGGGCTGTGGACCCTAAGCTTCATGCCTCACATAGGAATAGACACAGGGTGAGGCGACTGCAGCACCTGCTTTTGCTGGTCTAATCCAGCCTGAGATATTCCTAGCATCAGCCCTCTGCCAGGGTCTTTTTTTTTCTCTCCTTTTATAGGGGCTCATACAACAATAACCACAATACGTGCAAACATCACTGATATAAGGCACAATTGTCCATTCATTGCCCTCATTATTCTCAAAATATCTTCTCTCCACCCAAGCCCCTGGCCTCAGCTCCTCATTCCCCCTGCCCCCATTCTCACTACCCCTCCTCATAAATCCTTCATCATTTACTAATTATTATTTTTTCATATCTTGCACTGTCTGATGTCCCCCTACACCCCCTTTTCTTTTGAGATTTTATGTAGATCCTCGTCATCGGTTCCCTGGTGCCAGCCTACCCTCCCTCCACCCTCCCAGCATCCCCATTCATAACACTGGTCCTAAAGGGCTCATCCACCTTGAATTCCCTGTGTTTCTAGTTCCTATCTGTCCAAGTGTACATTCTCTGGTCTAGTCAGATTTGAAAGTTATAATTGGGATCTTGATAGTGAGGGGAGAGGAAGCATTGAGGAGCTAGAGGAAAGTTGTGTTTCACCGTTGCTGTCTAGTACCCTGTGTAGGCTTGTCTCTTCCCCAAGACCTTACTTAAGGGAATGTCCAGTGTACTGCAAATGGGCTTTGGCTCTCTACCCAGCATTCCCTGCTCATTCGTAATGAGATTTTTTTGTGCTGATGATGCCTGATCCCTTTGATACCTCGTGATCGCACAGGCTGGTATGCTTATTCCATGTGGGCTCTGTTGTTTCTGAGCTACATGGCCGCTTGCTTACCCTTCAGGCCTTTAAGACCTCAGACGCCATATCTTTTGATAGCAGGGCACCATCAGCTTTCTTGACCACATTTGCTTATGCAACCGCTTAGACTTCAGGGAACGTGTCGGGAAGGTGAGCATCATAGAATGCCAATGTAATAGAACAAGGTATTCTTGCAATGAGAGAGTCCTTGAGTGGAGGCCCAAAAGCCATCTGCTACCTTAATAGGACACCTATAAAGATATGGACATAGGTGTATTTCCCCATGCTCACAGATAAATATATTTACATCTGTGCGTGCCTTTCTTTAGACCTCTATAACTGGCCCGTGCTTCCTAGGTCGCTCTGCTATTCCCTTTCATTTCCCTCTTGTGCCCACTGCCATGCTCAGTCTTCATTTGGGTTTCAGTAAATCCTCTTGGTTCCTTCACCCTTGATCACGCCCTACCAGGATTCCTATATCGCCCTCACCACGGATTTGCATCCACTTGTTGTTCCCTTGTCTCTGGGTTTCTTGACATCACTCCCTTTCCCCACAACTCCCTCTTTTCCGTGGCCCTCCCGCGAAGCATTGGTCCCCTTTTTCTCTCCTGCAGATTGTGCATCCAGCATCTCTTTTTAGACATACAGTAGAGGTAATAACATGCACAAACACAAGACAGAGCAAAAGCAAGCACCAAAAGAAAGAGAACAGCCAAAATCCAGTGACCATCAAAGAAAACACAACTCCTCAAGAAAGGAAAGCTCGTGGTTAGTTCACGTATGTGTGTTGGCCCTTAGCAGTGTTTTCCAGTCCAGTCTGTGCAGGCACCAAGTCCTGCCCCCAAAGTCCTCCTTTGGCATTCCCTGGGGACCTTGTTGCTCCACTTCCTTGCTCTTCTGCTGCACCCCCTTAGTGCTATGCCTCGGTGTGGCGGGATCCGTTCCCGCACTGTGTCTCCAGTGTTGTCCCTTCTAGGGCTATGGGTCTTTGAGGGACGTCGTGTCTCATCTTGGGCTGGCCATGTGGTCTTCTGTGTGGACTGTCTTCTCTGAGTGGGAACATCATCCTCAAGGCCTGGTGGGCCAGGATGTGCTCCACTCTCCCCTCCTCCACCTTCGTGTGCTCCGTATTCTCCATCAGATATGTCCCTCTCCCAGAGCTGCAGATTCAGTGCCATCCTATGAAAAAACATATTTGGGGTGGGAGGGGGACATGGGGGGGAGGATCTGCTCAGATCTTTCGAGGGTCCAGGAGAGGGTGACTGCTCATCTGGGCACAGGCATATGGGGCTCTGAGCTCTGGTTGGGAATGTGGCTTTGTTGTTAACCAGTTTTGTTCCTGTTGGTCAGTACCTGTGTCTTTTTGAGTGAGTTTTCTCATCTGGAAAGTAAAGGTATTCCAGGGTCTAGTGTCCCATGTCACTAAGTGATCGAGAGGGGTTAACCCGAACCTGATTCAAACCATGTGGACATGTCAGGCGCATTCTAGATCTGGGGTGGTGATTCAGAGTCCAGGACAATGATAATGTCCAAGAGGTGATATAGGTGGCTTTGTATTGAAACGGGAAGCCCACTGTGGAGGCTTTGTCCTTCCGCTGATGGCCACTTCAACTCCTGCTAAAAGAGTTTCACTGGCTCAACAGCCGAGCCGGGAGCCAGTGCCATGAAAACCATGTGGCTAACTGGGACATAGGGCAGAGAGACATTTTTTACCTTGATGGCTTGGGAAGCCCCCCAATCTCCATGCAAACCTTCTGGTGTGAGTACTTTGGAAGCAATCATAGGCTGACAGTAATTCCAATCTTTCCTTTGACAATGTGTCCGTTCTCTTTTTTGAACCTGAGAAGATGGCCCCTGTGTCCTCCAAGACATTTCCTGGCTGGCCCCCAACTTGGACAGTTAGCACGGGATCATGGGGGCCAGTGAAACAGAGCCCTGAGACATTCCTTCAGCTTCCTCAAGCGTTATTGTCTCTCACTTGGGTTTTTCTAGGCGAGGATGAGGCCCGTCCTCTCTAGTGGAGGTTTGTCCGTCTCTCCTGGAGTTTTCAATGCAATGTTTTTTTCCCAATGTCTGTCTCTTCTGTAGTAGGCACCTGGATCCTTCCTTCCTCAGAGCTTGGCGGTGCCACAGGTCAGTCTCTCTGAGTGGGCCATGATCTCTTTTTCTGAGTCTCTGTTGTGTCTCATGGCAATTCCTAGTATTTTAGCTATTTCTTTGTCTCTGTCATGGTAGGGTCATCTGTGTTGTGATACACCCAATAAGACACTTCTACCAAATCACGAAAATTGTTCCCTTCAAATGCTTCCCATTTCTTTTTCATGTCTGAGGCGGGCTGAGTAATAAAGGCAATACTTATTTCCCTCTTGTTCTCGGGGGCCTCTGGGTCCTTGGGGGTACAAAGAACGCAGGCTTCCATCAGCCACTCTAAAAAGGCAGGCAGGCAGGCAGACAGACATTCGCTTGTAGGCGCCTGAAAATTCTCACTGACCTTAGATAAATGCATAGGTTTCCTAGTTGTCCCGCGGAGGCCCTGCAAGAGAGACTGGTGATACCTGGCTAAGCCCTCGAGGCCTTACTGGGAGTTTGGGTCCCACATTATTCGTGGAGTGGTAAAAAGAGTTTCTCTCCACTGGGGAGTGCCCGCTGGCTGACCATCAGTTCTATTGACTGCTTTCTGGGCCTCTCTCTGGAAGGGCTCCCGATCCTCTGCTGTGAACAGCACCTGCAGAAGTGGCTGGCACTTGTCTGAGGTGGGCTGATGCATGTGAAAAAGCTAGTCTAGCAAAGAAATCAGACCTTGTGGTTTCTCAGACAGGGGGTTTTGTTTATTCCAATTATGCAATCCTGGGGAAAAAATGGGACATAGACCCAAAGAGGGACTCTTGGGGTTTCCCCAGGTGTTTGGGCTGCTTGCCTTAAGCAGAGAATGCTGCTGACCAGTGATCCTTCTTGGGGGGTGGAGAGGACATGCCAGCCCTAGTGCACGTGTTTGGGGGTGACTTTAAAAGAAGTGGTATTTCTCTTCCTTTTGCCCCCATGAACTGATAGGCAGGCAGCGGTCACAATGGGTCTTAAGCCAGCTCTCCCGCTCCGGAGTCGTCCTGCAAAGTGGGATAAAGAGGACAGGGATGGGGAGGGGAGGAGAGGGACGGCCTCCATTTGGTGG